>NC_037542.1:607292-608138 GCF_001531365.2 Cynara cardunculus var. scolymus | reverse complement strand
CTGATGCTGACGCTGATGATTGGGCGGGGACTGAGTCTCTTTTTCAGCTTTGCTTCGCTCCATTGCTTGTCCTTGTCTTGTAGCTTCTGCTTCTTCTTGCGATCAGCTTCATCTATTGACAGAAGTTTAGCTTGGTTTTGGACAACACTCACCGTTTTCTTGGACTTTGTCTTGGGAAGGACTTTAGAAGCTAGTGACTTGGCCAGCCTTAGGCTGTCTTCAGTCTGCTTCTTTTGAAGCTCTAGCTCTTCTTCAGCCCTTAATGCCTCGAGTCTTTCAGCTTCAGAAAGGAAGTCAAACTCACCACCACTAGAGGTACGAAGAGGAATTTTTTACTCTAGTCTGGTCGAGCGACTCCTTAAGCTGAGACATCTGCTGGTTTGTTGGAGCAAAAGAGCTGTGTTGATCAGATACCCGCTCCAGTCGACCGCAGGTTGTTGAAGGGATGTGAGGTTGGTATTTTGAAGTGATCACTACCTGAGAGGTAGAGTCTTCAAATAAGGTTTGTTTAGGGCTTGCGAAAAGTACCTTCAAGTTGCCTTCTTCAGCGACCGTCTTGTCTTTCGACTTGGGGTCCTGGTGCCCTGATGGAGTCGATCCACCTTGTCTTTGCTCCCCCTGGGATTGAGCTTCCCCGAGGGCAACATCTTTGGTGACGGTTGATGGCTTCTGGAACTTGATAGTAAAGTCATCTTCATCATCGTCGTCGTCACCATCTAGATCATCTCCGGTGTCTGGAGTGACAGGTTCATCATCGTCTTCATCAACATCTTCTTCATCCTCATCAACATCATCTTCATCACCAGCAGCAGTGATGGTATGGACATCATCCCTAGGGATGGCTTC
>NC_037542.1:567087-605345 GCF_001531365.2 Cynara cardunculus var. scolymus | reverse complement strand
GTAGACATGTTTGTAATCACTGAATACCGCTTCAGATCACGTACTCGCCAGTCTCTAATCTTCAGTTTCAGTCTTCGACGTTCGCTGAAGGTTCTTTGGTGTGAGTGTTGTCTTCTTGAAGTATTGTTGCCTTTGATGAATTTACAAAGCAAGTTCTTCAGCGATCACTGATATACTCAGTGATGATCGCTGGAACTGAAAATACAGAAACACAAATACAACGTGAAAGGGAAAAAGGGATTATCATCAAATCACTGAGAGAGAGGATCAACAATCATTCTTATTCTTCTCACCTTAACTCTTCTTCTCATGATAATTCGCATATATATATATATATATATATATATATATATATATAGAAGGGTTCAAACGAGAACCACTGTGATTTACGAAAACGCAAGAACAACTTATTAACCTCATATTGTGATAACAATTAAAATTAAAAGATTTTTTAAATTAAAAATCAAATTAAAACAATTCAAAAAAAATTGAGAGGCAAAAGGGTAATATTGGAACTCAAAGTGATAAAATTTTAAAAACACGATCACACTAAACCAAATAATCTGGATAACATAATGGGCTATTATGGTTATCGTTCATTTCAACACGATTTGGTGTGATATGGGTGTGATAATCATGTGATATCACTATCATAACAGCGCACTCGATWTGATCATGGTTTCGATCGGTTAGGGTTAGACAATCACACATTTATCACAACGATTACTCATGGTTTCGATAGGTTAGGATTAGACAATCACACATTTATCATAACGATTACATGCGAAATCCACTAAACAATTTGGTGTGATAATCATGTGATATCACTATTATAACATCACTTTTGCGCACTCAATTTGATCATGGTTTTGATCGGTTATGGTTAGACAATCACACATTTATCACAATGATTACTTATGGTTTCGATAGGTTATGGTTACACTCGATTGATTATGGTTTCGATAGGTTATGGCTACACAATCACACAATTATCACAAGGGAAAAGAAGAGAGTGGAAATGAATGTGATCAATTCAGGAAAAAGAAGGATAATTATAATTTATTAAAATAAAATAAAAATTATAAAAAAATTACTTAATTACATTATTGCCCTTATTAATTTATTTATATTTAATATAAATTAATTTATTAATTAAAAAAGTTTGAGGTTATTGGGTTGTTCTTGTTTTTTCGTAAATCACAAGGGTTCTCGTTTGAACCTCCACCTGAGGTGCACTGAGATGCATCTAATCAATTCCCTTCTAAAGCATAATTCATCGGTGAGCATGAGATTAAAAATGATCAAGGGTTCAGACTCTTCTTATGCTTCTCATCATAACTTCCCTTCTCACATGATCTTTTCGTCTATGCATGTGTGTGTGTGTGTGTGCGCGCGTGCGCGCGTGTGTGTGTGTGTGTGTATATATATATATATATATATATAAACGAAGGATCGTATGAGAAGGGAAGTTATGATGAGAAGCGTAAGAAGAGACTGAACCCTTGATCACCTTTAATCTCAAACCTACCCATGAATCACGCTTGATACGGTGATTGATTCAATGCATCTCATCCTAACGTCCATCAGAGAGTGGAAATCCTTTCTTACGATTCTCACCTTAACTCTCCTTCTCAATGGAACCCTATATGTGTGTGTGTGTATATACATGTATATATAGATGTATGTATATATTCAAATGAGAACACATTCATTTTACGAGAACGGGAGAACACCCTTTTACAATAGACAATCACATGTGATACTATTATTTCATCACATATAATACACATGTGATACTAAATCAGAGACGCGGGCGATTTTCGGCGCGATCTTGGTTGCGGGCTAAGTCGCTCTTACACCACTAAGCCCCCTCACATGTATTATCACATGTGATAAGGGTGTTAYTRATATGATACTATAATCCATCAAGACCATTACATGTGATGCTAAATCATAGACGCAGACAACCTTTGGCGCGGCCTAAGTCGTAATACACGTCTTCCGCATACCACCAGGTCCGCTCACGCGTATTATCGCATGTGATAAGGGTGTTCTCGCATTCTCGTAAAATGAATGTGTTCTCTCGTTTGAACCTCAACCTATGTGTGTGTGTGTGTATATGTATATATATATATATCCAAAGGTTATTTTGAGAAATGGTGAATATTGAGAAGTAAAAAAGTGATCCTAGTCTTTCATACGGTCAACATTGGCTTTGACTGGTTAATAATTACGGCTTTGACTAGTCGCTATGCGAAAATAGAGAAGGTACTTTCATAACTTTTACAAATAGGTATCAAACAGGTTCATAAATAAACCTATGTGATTCACATATGAACATGTTTCATGTTCATATGTGAACTCGTGTAATTCACATATGAACCCGTGTGATTCACATATGAACCCGTGTGATTCACATATAAACCTTTGTGACTGGCCAATTTTTAATTATGAAACTCTAGTGACCAAAAGTTTTACAACACCAAACCACAGGGACCAAATTTGTAGCATTAAGTTTTAAAAATAAAAAATTAAGTATTTAAAATATTCAAAAATACAAAAATAATAATGTTTAGTCATTGACCGTCAGTATATCATGATCTATCTTAATCTATAAATACAAAGATAGCTTATCATTTCAAATAGTTTACTCATGTAATATCGTAAAACAATAAGAATAATTGAAACACGTAAAACCCAATATCTACACGTTGTTCTATTACATAACCGCAAAACATAAAAACCTCTATTTCAAAACTTTTATAAATCAAAAAGATGAAAACTAGTTGATTTTACCAAACAAGATTGGAAAACGTAAAAGCTGCATTTAAGGGGCCGTTTACTAAATGTTTATCCAGTAAGTACTTACCGAGTAATTTTTTTTACCAGATGAACATGGTAAGGGTCAAAAATCTTACCTAATAAGAGCAACAATAAAGATGGAAAGTCTTATACGGTAAATGAGGGTGACGACTCTTACTCGAGTAAGTTATTACCGGGTAAATTGTTGCATACGATACCATTTTGATGTACTACAATATTACCCTATAAAATAAATTATATTGTTGACTTCTGACGATAAGTACTTACCAGATAAGCATTTAGATAAACGATCCCTAAGTTAACAAAAATTGTTAGCTTTCTATCTACTTTTCCTAAATTCGAAAGGGGGATTAAGTAAGGTTTGGTGGTTCACCAAATTCGTAACTTCTTCCGACTCTATATTATATGATTTTAATTTTAACCATATGATCTTCTTTGAATTAAGAAAGTTATCTGACTTATATTATAAATATTTAGATTAAAATATGGTTAAATGTTTAATTAAATAAATTTTATTTTATTCTTTTTAATTTAATATTATCATTTATATATAAATTGTCAGATTATCTAATTACGTCCTAAAAACACATAATAAAAATATTTAATATTAAATATTAAATATTAAATAATATTTTATTTTATTTTATATACTTATATAATTACATTTTCGAATCATGGCCTTATTTTTTATCTTTCAAAGAGACCAAACAACAAACTCAAATACTCGTTTGGGAACGTCTAATGTCAAAGTCATTGAATGGATAAGTCGTTAATTCCTAGAACGGATTATGTAATGCTATATAATGTATTTTATCTGCTGGGTTATGGGCGGTCATTTTATTAGAGGTTTATAATCTACCCTTGTGTGATTCTTGTTGAAGCATATATTCGGAATGGGTGCAGGGCGGACGATTTTAAAGCAATTAGCTCCTCATCAACGGCCAAGCAGCTACTGTTTCTTGTGTTGCTTATATGGATTTCCACGCAATGCAAGATTTTTCCACTTGGGGTTTTAACACGGAATTTTCCTCCACTATAAAAAATATGCCATCATTTTTACACTAAAAATAACTGCTAAATCGGTAATGTTGTGAAACAAGAGCTTTTTGGTAATGTACGGTAATTACTTTCATAACTTGATCGGTAATCAAAGATCCGATTTCAAAACCACTCACTTAGAAACTAAAAATATCAATAAATTTCATCTTTTTTATTAACCTGGATATCCAACCCGTTATGTGAGCCGACTAATTCCAGGACGACCATCTGTTTTGCAGATAGCCCGGAGTCACCGCATTTGAACCTCCATGGCCACAAGGGGATTTTTTTTCTTCATTAGATTTGAACCTGAAACATCCTGGTACTTTTGGAGCCAAGCTCAAACTAATCAGACACCACCCTTGTGATCTTTCGATCGAAATTATTTTAGAAAAGAATTTGAGTTTTGTTTACCTCTTAATAGTTCCATTAAGAGACAGTTTCTGCATCATTAAGAGATGAATCTTGTTTTGCAAAAAAATCTGTCTCTTAATTGTTCTAAAACCCTCTGAATAATTTTTTATCTTAAGCCTCATTTAACCATTCAGCACCTTAATTTCATCGTAAACAATTACCAAACAATTATATTTCATTTTGCACTATATCATGAGAGTCTGTTAATCATTCTCACCACTTAATCATTTTATACCAAACTATTTGACAACCATCAAACAACCCCAAACTTCCTAGAAACAAAAAAATGAGTTGTAACCATGATAAGATAAGCTTGAGTGTTGCCAGATTGAGAAAAAGGTGACTTGCAAAATCGATGAAAGCTAATTTATAGGATTTGTCTCATGGGATTTTGGAAAAAAAAAATTAAAATGGAATTTTTTTATTGAAGAAAAGACAAAAAAAAAAGGCTCAAAACCAGTGAGCCATCCTATGGAAGACTGCCATGTGGCAACCACAAGATCTGGTCACTCAATTAAGACATTATTATAGACATGCCTTGTTTGTTTTTTTTAAATATCTCTGGTTAATCTTTCATGTCTGATTCGTTAAGAGGTAGGATCATTTAGATTGTTTACTTTTTTTTTAATTTTTTAAAGGTACTTATATCTTATTGTTCTTTTATTTGCCTCTTATTGTTCTCGATACATTTGGCAACGACGTTTTATCAATCAATTAAGCTTAATCGATCATTTCTCTCAATTGATCAATTACCAAATTGATCCTCACATCTATCAATTGGTGTTTTTTAATATGATTTAAATGTGTTAAATATTGTTAATAACATATTTTCTTTTAAATGAATGCTAATTATATAATTTAAATATAAATTCCGTAATGATGAATAAATATGTGAAATTGTATAAATTTATCTATAAATTCAACATATTATTTTCTAATCGGTAGAATAGACAACTTAAACAAATTCAGACATAAATCAGTTTACAAAAACAGTCAGTTTTATTGATTCAGATTTCATATTTCAACACCACCACCTTTTAATCAGAAGTGAAATAAGACTTCAGACTTCAGTACCTCTTAAAAAATAAACGCTTAATTAATTCTATGACAAACTCTATTATCTTAAGTCAACTTAATAATTCTATTAAGAAGCAGTCTTTGAATCATTAAGAGGTAATTTTGTTTGATGAAAAAAAGTAACTCTTTGAATGATTTTGTATCATGGGTCTCTCTTAACCATCCAACGCTCTAATTTCATCGTAAACAATTATCAAACAATTATATTTCATTTTTCACTATATCATGAAAACTTCTTAATCATTCTGACCACAATCATATTTGTATCAAACAATTCAATAACTGCCAAACAGTCTCTATGTCTAAAGTAATACTTAGATTATATATGGGTATTTAAAAGGTATACTTATTCTATGATTATTAATATGTACTAGAAGGGTACTCGTGCAATGCATCGAGACACATCTTAATTTCAGTATTTCGTTTTATTATTTTTTATGTCAATATAATACATGTGATTTTGAGAAAGCGATAATGTTTTTATTTTATTTTTGAATAAAATATAAATTTGAAAATATCATAAAATTTTGAAAATATATATCGATATCAGTATTAAATTAATCTTTTTAAAAGTTTTTATGTTTTGGTGTAATTTCCTTAATTAAATTATGTTAGTTATCAATGATTATCATAATTATATTTTAGATTTTTTATATTTAAAATAAGATGTTTATCCAATATTTGATTATGTAGTTAGTTAGACGAATTCAAATATGGATCTTTTGTACGTATGCATAATTTAATTGTAATCTTAAATTTTAAGTAATATGCATCAATAAACAATACTTCGTATATAAAAAATGATTTTTAAGAGTTTTTGTGAAATGCTTTATAATATAGTATAAATAAGCATCAAAAAACATGAAATAAATTTGAACAAATAACTTTTATTAATATACTAGTGTTCGACATCGCGCGTTGCATGATGATACAAATTTATGTAAAAACAATGTGACATTTGGTTTTAACGAATATTTTATATAAATGAACAAAGTTAGATAACCAAAATAACGTTACAATTCAAACATCTGCCATCTTCCTCTTTATTCATAAATATTCAATTAAAATTTATTTTTATATCGATTTTTTCGCAAGATATGAATCAAATGCATACTTTAGAAAAGTAACCATTTTAAATTTCAAATGCATATATTCTTCTTTCATATATTCGTAATCATTCTCAATCCCTTATGTGATCCATAACATAAGATAACATAAACAATACCACAATTCAAATATCATAATATATTTCATACATCTACTATTTTTCATCTATATATAATGACCTTCAATCTATCATTTCCCCCATCAATATGAATAATGAAAACAACATCACAATTGAATATTTTTAATACTTAAATCTCATAATATTACTTCATGCCCTACAATCTTCACTTTATATGTATAAGTATATAGATATAGATCTTTACACAGAAGGCTCCCTCCGAAAAGTACGTTATAAACTATAGTTTCACTATTGATATTTGTCAACATTATGCCATTTTGCATTTAATTAAATAATTTGTGTGTGTGTGTGTATATATATATATATATATATATATATATTCTTTTTGCAAAAAGAGGTTGGTCAAAAATTATATTTCAGCCAACAAATTTTTCAAAGAAATACACACTCTTTTAATATACCATATATATTGTACATTCAATAATCTTCTCATAATTTTAAGATAACAAAAATCATACTACAATTCAAAAAAAAAAACCTTAAATCTTATAATATCATTTCATATGTCGATTTAACAAAAAGAAATTGTAAAAGAAGGTTGACAAAAGATAACCAAAATCACACTGTACTTCAAGATTTTAAAATGCTTAAATCTAATAAAGATTTTATTATTTTTTATTTTATATGGTTAACATTTTTTTTGCTAAAAGAGGGTTGGCCAAAATGAGTCAACCCATGAGCTCAGAGGGTCAGCCAAAATGAGCCAACAATGTGAGTTTAGAGGATCGGTCAAGAAAACTCAACCCCATGAGTTGCCAAAAAGACATATCAACCTCCCTTCATATATCCACCATTCATTGTAAATCTTTCATATCTCCATCAATGTGTGTTGGTTCACCTATTGATTTGGTGATTACATATTGATTTGTTCATCTACCCTAGCAACACTTAGTAGTTATTGGTTTTTTTGTATATTGGTGTTTTGGTACATACTTAAGCCATTGGCAAAATCGAAGACTAGCCGATATGAAGACAGAAGGTTACTGATGTGGTATTGTGGATCAACTGTCTAATTTGCACACCAAGACTCCAGAGTAGCTGATATGAAGATTGAAAACATTTTGAAGCTACAAGCCAATTGAAGGAAGATCTTCATGCATCGAAGGTTTGTGAGGAAGATCTTTATGCACCGCAGATTTATGAGGAAGATCTTCATGCACCGCAGATTTGTGAGGAAGATCTTTATGTACCGAAGATTTGTGAGTAGCTGTTTGAATCTATTAATCCATCTAAAGAAGATCTTCCTACAGACTGACCATGTCTCTACAAAAGTTTGTCTCTACATGAACAGTGTTGTTTGCACGTTGTGTACGATAAAAATGAGATATCAACAATGGTCAAGTCAACCTCAGCTTTCTTATCCTCAGGTGACAAGTGTCCTCATGCATTTAATGCTTAAGGTAGTATAAAAGGAAGTATACATCTCCCATGCAAACAGCAGACTTCTTCTGAAAGATTTCTAAATGCATTCTCAAGGCAATCGGCTCTCCTCTTCTACTTCCTTACTCTCCTATGTGTAAAGAAAAACTCAGTGTGTCCTTCATTTCATTACAAGTACTTTTTGTGTGTTGTTCTTGTAAGTTCTTCTCTCTGTAAGATTGTTTAAGTTAGTTTATCCTTTCCTTTTTCTTCCGCAACAATCTTTATTGTATCTTTGTGTGTTAATTCTTGATTTTCATCAATAAGAATTAAAAAGTTAAAAAAGCTTGTGCAATTGTATTCAACCCCCTCTTCTATAATTACTTTCTATTTATTGATATCCCATTCGGGACCAACAAGCGGTATCAGAGCAGTTAGCATAATCCCATAAGCTAGATCTGCAATGGCTTCTTCTTCTTCTTACCATGACAATGGCACTATTGCCAAGCCTCCAAAGTTCAACAAGAACAACTTTCCTCAGTGGAAAAGTCGCATGACACTCTTCCTTGAGGGTGTTGATAGTCCATATCTCTCTATCCTCAAGGATGGCCCTATTGTTCCAAAAGTCTGGCTTCGTCATGGAAAGAACAAAGATGAAAGTGACTCTTCAAATGATTCTGATGGTGATGAAGAGAAATCTGACTCTACTGGAAGGTTCATCATCAAAGATCCTTCACAGTACAATGAAGATAACAATAGGAAAGATTCATTGGATACCAAAGTAAGGGCTACCATTGCCCTGTCTCTTCCCAATGATGTTTACCACTCCTTGGTGAACCTCTCTACTGCTAAGGACATGTGGAACACTCTCTGTGTTCTGTATGAAGGAACCATTGAAGTCAAGAAAAGCAAGAAGATTGGCCTCGTTAGGCAATATGAGCTCTTTGTGCATAAGAAAGGTGAATCTCTCACTAAGTACTACAACAGGTTCAACAGCCTCCTCAACGATCTGAAGCTTCATGGTAGCGTCTATGAAAATGAAGAAGTCTTATGCAAGTTCATGGACTGTTTACCAGATTTCTAGGAAAACATCTGTACCTGTATCAAGACAAGAAAAGATCTTGAAAATATGTCTCTTACTACTCTTTATGGAACTCTCCATAATTATGAGCAAACCAATATTCTAAAAAAGGCATTATTAAAAGATCCCAAAAATACTCTTGTTGTTCTTCTCTGTAATGATATGAAGAAGTCAATGAGTGAATCTCGTATCATTTATCTGACTGAACCTGATGAAGAAGCTGTCAGGAAAAAAATTTGCTAAAAGTTATGCTGGTGATGTTGATGATGAAGGTGATGGACCCACAGTTAATGACTTAGCTGACAACATGGCCATGATGGCTACCAACTTCAAAAGGTATGCCAAAAGGGGTTTTTCTAAGTTCTCTCCCAAATCTAAGGTCACCGACCGAAGAACCTTGAATCAACCTAAGTTAGCTCATCTTGATCTGTCCCATGAGAAGTGTTTCAAATGTGGCAAGAAAAGTCATTTTGTTGTTGAGTGCAAAAGCAAGAAGATCCGTAAGAATCATCCTTCTCAACCCACAAGTTGATCCTCTCATGACAAGTATAAAGAGAAGTACAACAGAGAAAAGACAAAGAACTAGAACTTTCAGAGGAAAAGTAAGGGTCTCATGGCTGAGACTCATGACTGGATTGATGAGCCAACTTCTTCCTCCAGTGATTAGGATAAGGCACATATGTGCCTTATGGCTAAAATATGGGAGATAGAAGGCTCTAACAAGGGATCCACCTCTACTGTTGCTGATGTACCTTCTACTTCCAAGGAAGCCAAAGATCCAATCAAACCAAAGAAGATAAACAACTTCTCTTCTCTTTCTGAATTTGAAAAGGTTCAAGTTTTTTATTCCTTATATGTTGATCTTTATAATGCTAGATCTACTAAAAAGAAAGCTGACCTCCAAATTAAAAGTCTAACTAGCCAGTTACAGAAATGCATAAATCAACTGAAAGACTTTGATAAGTTGAAAAATGACCTGAAAGAACAAAAGTTAATTAACAATGTTCTTAACAAAGAAAGAACCAAGGTCTACCAGAAGGTTGAGAAAGAAAAAGTCATTCTTCATAAATGGGTAGATCATCCAAGAACTTAGATAAAATCTTACATGATCAACCTACAAGTGAAATAAAGACTGGTCTAGGTTATGATGATATGGATATGTGTGCTCCTAATGACTCTATGTGCATCTATTCTCACATTCACTCTTTCTCATCTTCGTCTCATTCATTTGATTATGTTGGATCTCTTTCTCCTAGATCTAATGATAATGGAGAACCTCTTAAATTCGGAATTTTTGTCAAAGCTAAAAATCCAAACTCTAAATCTGATAATGTTCCTGTTGACTGTGTATTTAACTCTCTTTCCCTTGTGGAATCTCCTGCTACATGCTCATCTAAATCTAAAACATCTAAGCATCTGAAGCAACCCATTAATCGTCGTTTCACTGCTTGAAAGACAAGTCTGTGGACCAGCATATCAAAGTACAAAAATCGAATGTTCATGAAAAAGGCAAGTCAATTGACAAGCCTATCAAGAACAAGAAGCCAAAATCCAAACTGAAGATGAAACATAAGCCTTTGGCTACCTCATCTCAGTCAGCTGATGTTTCTCAGTCTAGTACCTCAGTACCATCTGTTACTGAGTTCGTTTCCCGACCAATATCTTTATCCCAATGTCTCTACCTCTTCTCAAAAACCAATCTTTGAGTCTGAAAAAGGGATCCTTGGTCCAAAACCATTTTCATCCTCTGTCTCTTCTTCAAAAGCTTCTTCCTCTTTCAAAAGATCAAAGAATCATGTTAACACAGTTAAGCACAAACCTGTAATATCGATTAAACCTGTGTTTATTTATCGTAAATGTTATAACTATGGTGACACTTTTCATCTGGCTAAGAATTGTCCCAAGGAAAGAATTTCTAGGCCAGTAAGAAAAAAGAAAGAAGAAAATTCTCCTAACCCCAGTGGACCCATTGTAAAATGGGTACCTAAAAACTGATTTATCTATGTTTGCAGGGCTTAGGACACCGACATGTATGGTACTTGAACAGTGGATATTCAAGACACATGACTGGAAACAAGTCTCTACTGATCAATTATGTGTCTGAACATGGTCCTTTTGTAACCTCTGGATATAATGTTAGAGGTATTGCTAAAGGATATGGTGTTCTCTCTAATGGCACGGTTACCTTCAACCAAGTAGCTTATGTGGATGGACTGAAGCATAATCTGCTAAGCATTAGTCAACTATGTGTAAAATTTGAAGAAAACCAGTGTACTATTCTTGACTCTTTTGGCAAGAAGGTACTAACTGGTATCCGAAAGAATAATATCTATGTGTTCGACATGGAATCTTCTAGCACTACTGACGCCAACATATGTTTCTACTCTGAGGCTACTGCTGATCAAAATTGACTATGGCATAAAAGGTTGTCACATCTCAACTTCAAAACTATCAACAATCTTTCTAGCAAAGATCTGGTTATTAGACTTCCTAAGATGTCATATGTCAAAAGAGAAGCTGTGTGTTGCTTATGAAAAAGGCAAGCAAACCAAAGCAAGTTTCAAGTTCAAGATGTGCTCTTATATATTTCTGCTCCTTTGCACATGCTTCACATGGATCTCTATGGTCCTGTGAGCATTCAAAGTTTGGGTGAAAAATGTTATACTCTTGTTATCGTAGATGAGTATTCAAGATATACTTGGGTTTTCTTTCTTCAACACAAGAGTGACGCAGCTTAAGAAATTATCAACTTTGTGAAACGTATTGAAGTCTTGAATGGTCAACTTGTCAGATCAATTCGAAGTGACAACGGCATCGAATTCAAAAACAGTATTCTTGAAAGCTTCTTTGATGACAAAGGTATCTTTCAAATTTTCTCAGCAGTTCAGACTCCACAACAAAATGGAGTTGTTGAAAGGAAATATCGTACACTATGTGAAGTTGCACGTTCAATGCTAAGTGAAGCAAGTCTTCCGACCTAATTTTGGGTTGAAGCTGTTAATACTACGTGTTTTACTCGAAATAGGTATATAATAGTGAAAAGACATAATAAGACTGATTATGAAGTGTTCCATGGTAGAAAGCCAAACATCAGCTTCCTTCATGTGTTTGGAAGTGCATGTTATGTTCTCAATGACAAAGATCAGTTAGGAAAGTTTGATCATATATCTGATGAAGGAATCTTTGTTAGTTACTCTCTCTTCTCTAAAGCCTATCAGGTGTACAACATGCGTTATTAGTGCATAGATGAATATGTCAATGTCAAATTTGATGAATTTGTATCGGTGCCTACAACATCATCATTTCAAAGTGATGATCTTGAGTTTAACCAGTTGTTGGAATCTCACTCCTCTGAGAATTCAACTCCATTTAATGGACCTCCATACTCTAATGGAGATATTGTTCCACCTATTGAGGAAGATGAAAATGAAGATCTATCATTCAATATGAATATACCAACGGTCAGTCCTGAACAAGAATCAACAGATCTGGTACCTCTCTCTTGTGTGGAACCCTCAACTCGTGTCGATGTTCTTATTTCCTGTACTAGGGACATTGGTGACCCAACCTTAGTAGTCGTTTATTCTAATCCTTTGACGAATGTTGATGGTGCCTCTTCATCTCTTTCTCTTCCTCATGCCACTAAGTGGACCAGAGATCACTAGTAGAGCAACTTATTGGTGATCAACAAGCAGGTGTCCAAACACGTCGCAGTGCTGGTAATATATGTTTGTATGTCAATTTTGTATCTCTCATCGAGCCTGAAAAGATTGAAGAAACACTTGATGGTCCTAGCTGGATCAGTGTCATGCAAGAAGAATTGTTGCGGTTTGAGCATAAGAAAGTTTGGAGACTGGTTCCGTGACCAGCCAACAAAACAATTATTGGCACAAAGTGGGTCTTCAGGAACAAAATGGATGAGAATGGAATTAGGGGTGAGCATAGGCGGGTACCTGCCCTATTTGACAGGAACCGGAGCCAGAACCGGCGTTTTTGAGATATTGGAACCGGAAACGGAACCGGTTAGAGCGGTTCTTGAATTTTTGGAACCAGAACCGCTGGGAACTGGTTCCGGGTACACGCTTCCTAAAATATTAAAATTTTGTTATTTAGAAATAAAAAATAAAACTTTGTAAAAACACTAAATAAATAAACAAGAATACAAATTATACGGAATAATGGTTACAAATATTGTTTAACGATTACAAACCATAATAGACTAATAGTAAATGTTGAAAGTTTAACGATTACATAGTATAATTCGATGAAGACGGTCTGTGAGAGGCCTCAGGCCTGAGAGTATGAGCGATGAGGCGCAGAGATGGGACCAAAAATCTAATCTAGAGTTCTAAGTTCTTGACCTAATTTAAATTTAGTATTTAAAAAAATTAATTATTTTTTTTATTGAAAAATACCGGGTACCCACCGGTTCCGGTTCAGGGTACCCGCCGGTTTCGAGTACTCGATCCCTGAACCGGTCCTGGCAGTTACCCGGCGGGTAACGGTTCCGAAAAATTGAGAACCGGAACCATTCTCAATCGGTTCCGTATTTTAGAACCGGAACCACCTTATATCGGTTCCGGTTAAGAAATCGGCAGTTCCAAGGCAGTTCTGGTTTCGCAAGTGGGTACCCGGTTCCGCTGCTCACCCCTAAATGGAATGGTGACTCGAAACAAGACCCGACTCGTTAACAAGATTGGCAGTTATCCGGATCTTCCTTGCCTATGTTGCATACAAGAACTTCAGAGTTTTCCAGATGGATGTAAAAAGTGCTTTTCTGAATGGAAAACTTACTGAAGAATTCTATGTGAAGCAACCTCCAGGGTATGTCTATAAGTTAGACAAAGCATTGTAAGGTCTCAAACACGTTCCTTATGCATGGTATGACACTCTCTTTACTTTTCTTTTGGAAAATGACTTCTCTCATGGTAAAATTGACAATACCCTCTTTCTCAGGAAACATAAAGGTAATGTTATTCTTGTACAAATTTATGTGGATGATATCATATTCGGTGCCACTAAAGAATCTATGTGTAGAAAGTTTTAAAACTCATACAAAGTAAATTTGAAATGAGTATGATGGATGAACTCACATATTTCTTAGGTTTGCAAGTCAAGCAATCTGATAAAGGAATCTTTATAAATCAAAGCAAGTATGTTAAAGATTCTTTAAAGAAATTTGACTTTACTTTGTGTTCATCCATGAAAACCCAATGGCAAATCAGTAAATGTGACCAGTTATAAGGAATGATCGGATCCTTAATTTATCTTACTGCTAGCCGACCAGATATTATGTTCTCCACATGTCTTTATGCAAGATACCAAGGGAATCCAAAAAAATCTCACTTGACAGTTGTTAAACGCATTTTCAGGTACCTGAAGGGTACTCCCAATCTAGGTCTTTGGTATCCTAAGAACTCAGGTTTTTATCTAAGAGGTTTCTCAGATTCTAATTATGCAGGCTGTAAAGTTGACAAAAAAAGTACAACTGGTAGTTGTTAGTTGTTGGGTGGAAAGTTAGTCAGTTGGACTAGCAAGAAGCAAAACTCCGGGTCCACCTCAACAGTTAAAGCTGAATATATTATTGCAGGTAGTTGTTGTGCACAAATCTTATGGATGAAAAATCAGTTAGCTGATTACGATCAACTGTTCTCAGAAATTCCTATTTTTCTGTTACAAATTCAAGTGTCATTGCTATCGCCAACAATTCAGTTCTTCACTCTCGTACAAAGCATATTGATATTCAGTATCACTTTATCAGAGATCGTGTGATGAAAGGTGATGCTGATCTTAGTGGCTTGTGTGTCTTCTGTAAATTTTATGTTGTCTCATTACCATTTTCAAAATAATTTGTGTTTGGCTTTGTGTGAGTTGTTCTTTACAAACGTTCATTTTTGAAAATGATGAGTTTTAAACTCATTTAATTTTTTCTTGAAAATCAGTTTCTATTTTCTCTATAAAAAATTTCTATGTGAATTATTTTTATATTGTTTAAAAAGAAGTATTTTTTTAAATTTATTTTATGTTTAAAAAAATTATTAAAAAAATCCAAATACACACACCGATCCTACAAGTCGCATTTTAAAAAAAAACCTTTTTGAACAAGCCGATCTTTTAAAAAATTAAACAACACACCGATCCCACAAAAAATACCTTTTTGAACAAGCCGAACCAAAACCAAAAAAACCTTTTCGAACAAACCGATCTTTAAAAAAAACCAACCACTCACCAATCTTCCAAAAAAAAAACCACTCACCGATTAAACTAAAAAAAATACATGCACTAACCGGAAAAAAAAAAGAAAAAAAAAACAGAAGTAACATTCTTTTTGACTCGCCCATTTTTTATCTTTTAAAAAAATATTACAATTTTCCTCCCCCTTCTTTCAAACCAACCTCTCTCCACTCACCTATCTCAAACTCCTACCCGCTAATTCATCTTTTTTTTTCTTTCCTTAGTCTTGCCACCCAACTAGTCCTATCTCTCACTCATCTTCACCGTCCATTAGGTGACCACCCCTCTACTCCCCAAAAAACTCAACCTAAAACCGAAACCTACCATTCACCAACTCTCACACTCATCTAACCCCCTCTTCTCCCTCAAACTGAATTCCTTTATCCCCCCACCCCACCTCACCACCGATGCATATTAGATTCTTGTCCATGATAATTGATGATAAACTTGGGTCACGTCTGTCAGCCGATGCTGATAATTTCTATGATCTTAAAGTTTCTCAAATTGGCTTTCAGACTTTAAAGATGGCATATTTGCCTATTGATCTTCCTCTTCCCTCATGTATGTTTCTTTTGCCACCTTTACCCATCCGGTTTAGGGAGAGTACTATGTGACCACAGTAACTGGGGCTCATCCTGATGTTGCATCGGTCACCCAGCACTCCCCCAGGTCAGTGGGCCCTCCCCCCCTCTTCTTCAGTTACTGCCTCTGAAGAGGTCGTCTCTTTAATTAGGAGACGACCGGCAGATAGCTTTCTCCTCTCACCCTCTACATCTACTTCTGAGGCTATGACATCGAAAACGCCTTCGGAGTCTCACCCCTCTAAAATAAAGCGGAGGCACTCCAAATTAGCCACTCTTGACTCTTCCTCTAAGAAGACCAAGAAGCCTAAAAGGGCTAAAAACACATCTCCAACCAAGGACTCTCAGCAGTCCAAGGTTGTTGAAGTTGGTTCTACTGAGCCCAGGACATCTGTTTTGCACCTCCCCAGCTCCTCAGCGCCTTCCCAACAGGACACTATTGTACAATCGGGGATCCTACATCACTTCACATTGGCGTCTCTACACGACCTTGGTGATTGCAAACAACAGACTTCCTTCGAAATATTTCTAAATGCATTCTCAAAGCAATTGGCTCTCCTCTTCTACTCCCTTACTCTCTTGTGTGTAAAGAAAAACTCAGTGTAATCTTCATTTCCTTACAAGTACTCTCTGTGTTGTTTTTGTAAGTTCTTCTCTCTGTAAGATATTTAGATTAGGTTATCCTTTTTTGTCTATCGCAACAATCTTTATTGTATCTTTGTGTGTTAATTCTTGATTTTCATCAATAAAAAATAAAAAGTTAAAAAAGTTTGTGTAATTGTATTCAACCCCCCAACCCCCCCATTCTACAATTACTTTCCATTTATTGTCATCCTATTCAGGACCAACAACGTGGGATATACAGAACTCAACCTAATTCAAGAAATGAAGAATACTCACTCCTTAGGATGTCACCTCATTCTTTCTAAGTTTTACTCTTAAGATATATAAAGATAAGAATTACTAATTGTTTTTGTCATCTGGTTGGCTTTGATTTCAACCATAGCTTTTCATTACCATAATTTTCATTGTTTGGATGGAAATGGTTTTGATTTCAACCATGTTATATATTTGAAAGGTATCTTTCATACTTTTGTATACATGTAGAAAAATATTTCATAACTCTAAGTTCTATCATTTGATTGGCTTTGATAGATTTCAACAATGGTTTTTCATAATTGTATTGTTTATCGTTCAGTTGGAATTGGTTTTGATTCCAACCCACGGCTATAGATTTCGAAGACATGTCTTTTCCAATCTACTATTTTCCTACCAACATGGAATAATCAAAACACACCGCATTTCAAAATTTGAGAATATCCAAGTCTTGTGAGTCATCTTATAATACTTGGTTGTTCTTTTAATAAGATTTGTTTTATATAATAAACTTTGTTTTGTAAAAAGAGGGCCATAAAAATAAAAGAACCCTATGAGTCAAATTTCATTAGTTGACACAATTGTCATCTCATCTTTCATCTTTATACATATCTCCTTATTTCATTCTTTCAACTTCTCACCAAGTGAGATATCTAAAACTCAACAACAGTTTACTATTTGAGAATACTTCATTCTCATAATGTCAGCTCAATACATCTTTGTTCTTTATTTAACATCACTTCATTCTTTGTGCGATTTTTTTAATATACATAAAGATAAAGATTTTTTTATTTTGCATGATTAATTTTTTTTTTTTTTTTTGCTAATATGAGGTTGACCAAAATGAGCAAACTCATGAGTTCAAAGGGTCGGTCAAAATGATCCAACGATGTGAATTTAGAGGATCGACCAAAATGAGTCAACCTCATGAGTTCGCACAAAAGCAATCTCCCTCTAAAAACCATTTCAAATCTCCCTTTAAAATATCTACCATTCATTGTAAATACTTCATATCTCCATTAATATAGGATACACAAACTCAACCACAATTCAAGAAATGAAGAATACTCACTTCTTAGGATATCACCTCATTCTTTGTAGGTTTTACTTATATATATATATATAGGTTGGTTCAAATACTAACCAAGATTTTTGTGTTAACTTTGTTAACCAAGCTCAACCAATCATATTCCATCTTTTCTTTAGGTTCACATATAACTCATATATTAATGACAAGGGTAATTAAGTAATTTGTCATTTATGTAACTCCCAAATCATTAATTGGGAGTTACAGATCTAAAAATCTCAATAATTGATGATTATGTAATATTGATATTTTTTTTATACGTGTTCATATTTTGTAATTTCGATTTATTCTATCCATAATGATATTGATTTTGTAATTGTTAAAGAATTTCCGATTGTAAAGATTTCGATATCGTCTGAGTAATATGAATAAACCTATTGGAAAACAGATCGACAACGATGAGAATGAAAAGGTTAAAATCGTCTACGACTACAACCGGAATTCGAATTCATATGTAATTGTTAAAGAATTGTTCACAAGTGTTCATATCCTGTTCATATGTACACTAGCTGCATATCTCAAAATTGGCTTGCTCCTGAATGTATTCATAATGAAAGAACTATTATTCACAAACTGTTCATATGTACACTAGTTGCATATCTCAACATTGGCTTGCTCCTGAATGTGTTCATATATAATGAAGGAACTATTGTTTACAAACTGTTCATATTGTGTTCATATGTACACTAGCTGCATATCTCAACATTGACTTGCTCCTGAATGTGTTCATAATGAAGAAACTATTGTTCACAAACTGTTCATATTGTGTTCATACATGTTTTTTTATTTATTTACTTTCGCGTAACAACTATTCTTATTATATTCATATTGTGTTCATAAATGCTATACAGTCTAAGTTCATATATATGTTAATTTTTGTTCGTATTTGACACAATGGTTATATATATATGTGTGTGTGTGTGTGTGTGTGTGTTCATATGGTTCTTACATTAACAAAAATAAATTAATAAAAATAATGAGATTTTTTGATTTTGTAACTCCCAATTAATGATATGAGAGTTACATAAAAAAGAAAATTACCTAAATACCCTTTTCCCCTTTGTTCAGATATGTTCTTTGAAATTGTAAATTTAAAAATTTAATTTTTTATCATGATTAATCACAACCCTTTATTGTAAGAATCAATGGCCAAAATTGGTTAACAAAGTTAACACAAAAATCTTGGTTAGTATTTGAACCAAGCTATATATATATATTTATTTATTTAACAACTCAGCATCCAAAAGACAATCGCATGATTGACTTTTGATCAACCTACAGTATTAACATCAACTGAACTGGATTTCTTTTTTTCAGTTCCAAGTTGTATTAACAAGAATTGAACTTGCCTTATCTTAAGTCCACCACATGATTGATGTTTTAGAACAGGATTGGCACATATAGTCTAATAACATATCTTTGTCTCCTCAGTCATCCCAAAGAAAAATCCCTCATCAATTTCCAATCTATAACAATTGCAACAATTTTCATTTCTAGATTGTTATGATCAACAATCATACTCGTGATAATCGATTGCATTAAAATTTTGAAAACGCTCTATTGTTGTTTCCTGATGTATTGTGGACTTGTAAGACATGCATAGATTGAATACCAGCTCCTATTATAAGAAGAAAGCCTAACAGAAAAGAAATAAGATGTAAACTATCACCCTAACTAAATCAACATAGTCTAAGTCGGATATATACTCCAAATTAGACTTCATATCCAACATGGTATCCCATGAAAATCTCAAATGTTTCTATATTTGGAAAACATCAAAAACTAGAATTACTACTTATCATTCATTGTCATCATTAAAATTTAACATTACTATGTTGGATGGCTAAATGGTTAAAGAATCTAATTGGTCATTCCTACTGAATGCACGCCAATAGGCCCCTCCAATGCGTCTACTGGAATTAACCTCGTATGAATGAAATCTCATCCTTCATACATAATGAATTTATTTGGTATATTCATATCATACTAAATGAATAGCTAAAAACTACTAGTCTCATTGAGCCTATAACTCAGGAAATCAAATCGATTTATGAATGGAATACGTATGCAGTATTTTTTTTTTATTAAACTGGATATCCAACCCGCTATGCGAGCCAACTAATCCCAGGGTGACCACCTGCTTTGCAGATAGCCCGGAGTCATCGCATTTGAACCTCCGTGGCCATAAGGGGATTTTTATTCCTCCTTGGATTTGAACCTGAGACCTCCTTGGTACTTTTGACCTTTGGAACCAAGCAAAAAACCAATCAGGCACCACCCTTGTGGTTGTATGCAATATTTAAAGACAAAGGTAATTGATTATGGAGGGAAATCAATATACTTGTGATGTCGAATCAGGATCTAACTAGGATTATAAATAAAGCATTAGGTCTAACTCTTCTTGAAATTCCTTTATTTTGTCAATAATGAACCATGGACCCCACTTATGGGACAAAGAGAATATCTAGTTTCATCTATGAGAACAAATCTACAGTATGCATGCTATGTAATGGAGTAAAAACTATCAAATAAATGTAGCGAAATTTTATATTATTACTTGGAAAAGTTTTATCATCAGAAAATATAGGTCAAGGTTGTGAGCTAAGAATGATGCTTGAGATTTTCTTCGACAAGTTCAATACATCGATGTAAAACAAACTCTACGGGGTTAAGAGCACATACAGTGTCAAAAGCAAGTTGATTGTCATCTTTCTGGCTTTCGGCTGCAACACCAGCAACCAAAGTTCGAAGGGGTTCAAGCCATTCCCTGTAGACCTTTTGCAAGTTGTTCTTCGACAGCACTTCAGTGTAGTTTGTATTCCCTGTTTCATTATTTTCGTGTTTTTTGTAAAAAACCAAGCAAACAAACAATCTAAAAACAATGGCATTTACCAAATCAACTAAGGGGCCGTTTACCAAACGTTTACCTGCGTAAGCACTTACCAAAGTCACATTATCTCACCAGATGAATATGGTAAAGACTAAGAATCTTACCCGGTAAGAGCTAGACAACGACCAAGAGTCTTACCCGGTAAGTGAGGGCGACGACTCTTACCACGGTAAGCGTTTACCGGGTAAATTGTTGCATGCAGTGTCGTTTTGGTGGACTAAAATCTTACCCGGTAAGTAAATAATAGTATTAAATTTTACCTGTAAGCACTTACCGGGTAAGTATTTGGTAAAAGGCCCCTAAGAGGCCGTTAACCTAATGCTTAACGGGTAAGTGCTTATGGGCAAGAGTCACCATCCTCAATTACCTTATCAGGTAACATTCTTGACCATCAAAATGGATTGTTGGTAAGCATCTTTTGCTCTGTAAGCACTTACTGGTTAAGAGTTTTTTCCCTCACTAGGTAAGATTCTCAGTCATTGCTATACCTCTTACCGGGTATAATTCTTGGTCCATGTCATGCTCACTCGGTAAAATACATGACACATGATAAGGGCTTACCAAGTAATCGTTTGGTAAGCAGCCCCTAAACCAAACAAAACAAGTTCGGTATATCCCACCCTTAGGTGGGGTCTAGGAGGGTAAAATGTACGCAAACCTGGCCTCTACCTCAAAGAATAAGGCGGTTATTTCGGTGAAAGTGGAAGTGTGTGAAAGAGAGAAATGCCAATAAGATTTAAAAAACTAAAAAAGTAGATAAGAAATAGCATACCAATAGAAGCAGTGTAAGAAAAGCATAAACATAGTTTAGGTAAAAATACAACTCTCTCTCCTTAAGATAATAACAAGTAGTCACTCAAAAAGTTTCTTAAAATTACTTGGTTCAAATGAATTTTCTTGACAAAATCATAACTTCAAGTCCATAATTATCATTTAATCTTAGCTTGTAAGAACCATTCATGGTGATCAAAAGCTGAGGTGAAACAAGTTACGGTAAGCCAAAAAAGTAATCTATATGTCAACTTAACATAAAACACTAAGCACCTGTCAACCTTGCCACATTATTAAAGCAATATGCAGTAAATATTGAAAAGACTAAACAAGTAAAGCTTCAAGCAGAGAAAGAGACTAGAATTCTTAGAGATGCATGGTCTAAAGAGAAGAAAGTGCACCATCAGGACAGCCTACTAACATAAAAAATTGATATAAGTTCCTGAGTTGACATCACAGGCTAAAGGTTGTTTAGAGTGATGAAGGTTGCAGATAAAAGTGTCAGCTTCACAAGCCAAAAATCCTCAAGTTGATATGAAAATTATTTTGTCAGGAAATTCCACATAGAATTACATATTGAAATACTTAATGATGATAATAAACGTTAGGAGGATCATATTAAGTCGATATTCAGTACCCACTTTGAACAAAGAGTCACGCCACATGACAAGAAAATTAATAATTGAACATCTCCAGTACAAATTCTTTTTTGGGGAACGCTATTCTGAGTTGAGAACGACACTGGACATGACATGGAAGGGACTTGGAATATGCATTGGGTCAAGAAGTTAAGAAACGGACGCAGAGCCCTAGTGAAGAGTCTTGTTTTACGCCAGACTTCTTTGGTTAAAAGTGCTCCAGTACTAACAAAAGTGCCACTGTTTTTCGAAGATCAAACAAATGAAAGAAGCAGGTACCTGATGATTCAGTGATCAGTACAAATCTATACATGTTGAGTGCAGACAATACCTGCAGAAAATGAGCAAGTAAATGTTATTACAGTAATCTATACTTAATAAATAAATAAAGCTATAGTAGCATGATATCTGATATTCAATGACAAGAAGACTGATTCTATGCGCTTGAGTAGCATGCAAGGGAGGACTAACTGCTACAAGATGAATCGACTAAATTTTTATGTGGGTTTAGTTCCACATACCACCATTCATGTAGTAAACATTCCAAACAAATCACATGCACCTAATAAATTTAGAGTACACATCCACATAATCTCCACTACGTACTTGGACCTCGACAAAAGCAACAAAAAAGCAATACTAGGAGTTCCACAGGACAGGGTAGCATAGTGGCAATGAGAATGAACACCATCATCATACACAAATTATAAAATGTGACAGGGGAAAGTAGACCCTTAAATTTTGATACAGACTAATAGACAAGTCAGCCCCTAAACTTAATATGGATAAACTACGTATGTTAGACTTGATTACACTGCTTTAATGAAGGACCTCCACGTATTCAATACCGTGTATGAGAAGTTCTGCTCACTAACTTTAACCATGTAATCTAATTGGTGCACTTATTGTGATGACTAGGAGGATTATATTGTACTACATGCCATACACAACTTCCAAGATGATCTTGGCTGACTAGTCAAGTTTATAGATCAATTACTCTTGCACTCAAAGTTGCCATCTGCACTTAAGAAGCCACAAATGACCCTAGCAAAAGCACCTGCATGATGCAAAGGCTTATTGATTACATCATGGCTTCTCAAATTGCTTAGAATGAAAAATTCTTGGACCATTGGAATATATACTCAACTATTATTGATTACAAGGACGTATCTCCAGTAGATGTTTGTGCTAGATAATAAGATTACAGGTCTATTAAAGGAATACAATAAATATCATACATCACAAGGAGATGTAAACACGTTGAACATTCACTACGGGGATTATGAAACTAAAAATATTCTTGTTATTGCTTCAACTTATATTCCCCGAAAACAGTGGATCCTGCTCAACAGCACTATAAAAATTAAATACATCCATTAAGATACAAAGGCTTCTTTATTCCACAACAAGAAAACCATTTTTCACTCTTTCATATACTAGAGAACTTCACATGGAAAAGAAAATGTTCCATGCTAATGAATTTGGGATTTGGGTCCATAACCATGAGCTCCAGTGCACAAGATCTTGCACCTACCATGAGGCTCTGCGAATTAAAAAGAAAACAATTATAGATGCTATCTGCTCTTCATAGACATTTGCGATCCAGATAAGATTGGTCCAGGATCATGGGATCCTTTTCTATCAAATAGGAAGGGTTGTAGCACAAAATTTACCTTGAAGAAAATGCCCCATAGATCCTATATCTATCCATATGAAAAAGATACCATGTAACAAAGTGGATTATTATCTGTACAATTGGTACCTTGAACTTGAAACAAGCAAGAAGAAATTAACAATTCATCATTGGACCGGCCACTCAAGATCTTTTGTCATGTCTAATTTATATGTATTTTGGATGGAAAGAGAAAAAAGAGCAAGACGGTTACCGCATCAGTGAATTCAGGAAGTGAAGGTGGTCCTCCCTTTGGAGGCTTCAAAACAAACTCCACAATATCAAGAACTCTAACCGTCCAGAATGGCGATGAATGTTGAAAGATGTTATTTCCTGCTTCTGCAACTCCATTTTGTCCTGAAACCTTTTGAAGATATTCCCTGTGCATTTCTTCTTTGACACAACCCAAAAGAATTGCAATCTGTCCAACAATTGCCGCTTTTCATATTATACCATGCTCATAAATCATGCTTGTGGGCCAGAAATGGCTTACCATGGAAGATAACTCGCTGTTTTTTATAGAAGCCATTAAGATGTCAAACCTTAGAGAAGGGGGAAGATCTGCAAGCACCTGCGATTACCCATTTACAAAGCAAGAGTAAAACCGAAATAAGAAGCATCAAAGGCTGCCCCATAAGGTTCGTTTGCAAGACGTCCCTTCTTGTAATATCCCGCATACTGGATATTTATGGTCATACATAACATTTAAAAACTTTCATGCCTTGTTCACATACTTGTATCATAACATGTAAACACTTTCATGCCATGCGTGTAAAACACATACGTGTATCAAAACATGTCATCATGCATATCTTGAATATATGTAAATGTATAACATTTTCATGTAAAGCAAACATGCCAAAATCTTGTAATGCATAAAATACTTTTATATAGCATGTATGTACCTCATAAATCTCATAAGTACTCACCTCTATTATGCCCAGCTTTTCCCATAATTCCTTTCTTCAAGCTTGATAAGGTATAAAGAGAGATTTCTTACTTTTGGTATGGAGCTAATAGCCTAATAGTAATGCTTCAACCCCTATTCATAGGGAAATTCATTGCATTAGCTACTTGTTCTTTTTGCTCTCAAACATGTACTCTTATGAGAGTTTTACACCTCCTACTTGAGGATAAGAGAATCTTGACACCTCATGCTTCTAGGAAGAGAATCTTGACACATCATGTTCCTAGTATTTCCTTGTCATGCTTCTTAGGCTTGCCTTGTCATCATGAATTTTGCCAACACATGCTTCTAGCCTTGACAACTCATAACTAGCTTGCTTTGTCATGCTTAGTAGACTTGCTTAGTCATCAAATAGCTTGCCAACACATACTTCTCGCCCTTACAGCTCATCAGTTTATGTTTGATTCTCATGCTTTGCCTTGTAAGCTACTTACCTTATAAATATGATAATTTAATAAATGCTACAGCTATTGGACTCTTTTAAGAGTACTTAATTTACTTATAAAATATTGTATTTAAGGCTTAAAAATTGAGATTTAGCAAATAAAGAAACCAGGGTGCTACAGTTCTCCCTTTCTTACAAGAATTCCGTCCTCGAACTTTTACTTAAAAAAATGTGGGCACTTATTCCTCATTTCTGACTCGACTTCGCATGTTGCTTCTGATCCATAAGAATAGTTCCAATGAACTAATACCATTGATACCTCCTTGTTTCAAAGTTTCTTAATTTTATGCTCAGTGGTAGTCATGGATTCTTCTACGAAGTTGAGTTTATCATCAATTGAGATTTCTTCAACCTCGTTCCCATAACATTAAAGGCCGTCACCAACTATCTTCCATTCCTTGCCATTTAGATGTATGCAAACTCAAAATATCTTATAATCTTACTATATCATACTTACATTTCAACTTAATTTGATTTAATAATATCATAAACTTTACATTTCTAGAAGTATTCTAACAATACTTTAGTAGCCGAACACGTATAATGGCTACTATAAGAACTATGACTCTTCGTGTCATCTCTTCATGTCTTACTTGATCTTGCGTGAGATAGTTCCTATCCATCTAACATTATACACATGTACTGATTCTCCATTCAGGTTTGTATCTTAATCGTATTCTTTTCAAATACCTCTTTAGCATCATTCTTTGACAACAAAACCATTCCAATATTATATCACCTTTTTTTCCTAAGCACATCAACTTAACTAGGTAGCTTCTTACCATTTAGATTGATCGAACAATCCTCAAGAATCTCTTTAACCTTTATCAGACCACCATCAACGATCATTAAGAAACTATTTCCATCTTTATTTAATGATTCTGATGTTTTTTTCATGCGAAGTCTGTCAAATATCCAAACATACTAGAGTCTCGTTTCATATTCATACCTATAATGCATCGAGTCCATTTTCTCTAGTTCATAGTGATGTATGGCGTCCTTCAAAAATCCGGTTAATTTCTAATAAAAGATGGTTTATTTCATCATTGATGATCATACTCGAGTTTGTTGGATTTATCTTTTACAATAACAAAGCTGAAGTTGTTAGTATCTTCGAAAAGTTCATTCGATGATCTTTACACAATATGATGCCAAGATCAAAATCCCTCGAACATACAGCGGCACCGAGTATTTCAATTCGGCCATGTCTAGCTTTACCACAAGACATGGTATTATACACCAAAGCTCGTGCGTTAATACCCCTCAACAAAATGGCGTTTCTTAAGGGCGGAAACGTCACTTGATAGAGGTAGCACGATCCCTACTCTTTCAAAGCCATGCACCCAAATCTTTTTGGGGTGATGCAATTCTAATAGCCTGCTATCTCATTAATCGGTTGCCTTGCACTCAACATCCTATTTCTGATTTTCTTGGCCATGCTAATCTAGCCCCACCTATGAAGGCTCTTGTTTCGAATCTGTCTTTGACAAAAGAACCAACCAATATTCATGAAGCTTTGCAAGACCGTAAGTGGCGGGCTGCAGTATTTGAAGAGCTTCGTTCCCTTCAAAAAGATGGTACATGGGTAATGATTAAACGACCGCATAGTAAGACCACAGTTGGCTGTAAATGGGTGTTCATGGTTAAGTACAAAAGTGATGGCTCTATTGAAAGATGCAAGGCTCGGTTAGTAGCAAAAGGCTACACCCAGACATACGGATTGATTATTAGGAGACATTTGCCACAGTCGCCAAAATTAATACCATCCAGGTTCTCCTCTCACTTGTTGCTAACTTTGATTAGCCTCTTCATCAACTAGACTTAAAAAATGCATTTCTAAATGGCAACCTACAGAAGAAGGTCTACATAGACTTCCCCCCAGTTATCATGCTCCAAATGGCAGCCATAAAGTTTGTCGTCTCAAGAAGGCCATTTATGGTCTCAAACAGTCCCTGAAAACATGGCTTGATCGGTTCACTCATACAGTTAAACAATTTGAGCATGCTCAAGCCCATGCCGATCACACTCTTTTCTACCTTAAAGAACATGGTAAGATTGCTATCCTAATAGTATATGTCTATGACATTATACTTACGGGAGATCATGCAGTGGCCATCGCAAACATTAAAGCCCATCTGGCTCGCTCCTTCGAAATGAAAGACCTTGGTTCATTACGGTACTTCTTGGGAATGGAGATTGCAAGAGCGAAATCTACGATTAGCTTGCCTTAAAGAAAATATACCTTAGACTTGCTCAAAGACACCGGGATGCTCTGTTCTCGGGCCACCTCTACTCCTATGGATTCTTCTCTAAAGCTTGATGCTAGTTCTACAGTTCCAGTCGACAAGGGAGATTCCAACGTCTTGTTGGTCAACTGATATACCTCGCACATACCAAGCCTGATATTACGTTTGCAGTAAACTATGTAAGCAAATTCATGCATTCACCATCCCAATGCTATCTTGATGTTGCTCATCAAATCCTACGGTATCTTAAAGGAACACCAGGTCATGGTTTATCGTTTAAGAAACAAGACAATCGAAGTGTAGAAGTGTTCACAGATGCAAGTTGGGCAAGTTGTCAAACTGATTGGCGTTCTACCTCGGGTTACTGTTCTTATGTGCTTGGCAACCTTGTCACATGGCGAAGCAAGAAGCAGGGAGTGGTCTCAAGAAGCAGTGCTGAAGCCGAAATACGAGCTACTGCCCTACGTGTGTGTCAAGCACTCTGGCTAAGAAGATTACTGAGTGAACTAAGAATCCGAGTACTACACCCGATGACTATTTGTTGTGATAATAAAGCTGCTATCGCCATGACACATAATCCAGTCCATCATGATCGAACAATACATTTGAGGTGGATCGGCATTTTATCAAGGAGAAAATTGACAATGGAATCTTGAAAGTCTCTTACAATTCTACTACTCAACAAGTGGCCAACATCTATACTATATTATAAAACATTTGACAAAAACTCCTAAAAACCATTTTTATGCATAAAGTATATTTTAGTGATGCATATTACTTAGAATTCAAGATCACAAGTAAATTGTACGTGTCAAAGACCTTCCAGCCTAGTGGTAAAGGCTTGGGCATGGCATAGTCATGAACCCGAGTTCRAGCCCTGGGAGGGGAGTGTTGGCGACATTTAAGTGGGGCCATGTTTAGCCTCCAAATTTGCCGGGGGTTAGTCGGGCTTTGGCCCGGACACCCTTACAATAAAAAGTAAATTGTGCGTAAGTACAACTTATTAAAGTTTCATTTTTGAATTTGTGTAACTAACTATAGATAAACATAATCAAATACGGGATATACGTCTCATTTTGAATATAAAAAAATCTAAAATATAATTAGGATAATCATTAGTTATAACAAAATACTTAATTATTATCTTTATAAAAATTATATTATTAAACGATAAATAAATTATTTCGTTATTAAATCTGAATTAAATTATAAATAAAATATTGAATTAAAGGAATTACACAAAAAACAAGAACTTTAAATAGTAAATTTGATACTAATATCAATATATATGTTTTCCAATTTTTTATGATATATTTAAATTTATATATTATTCAAAAATAAAAACATTATGGTTTTCTCAAAACCACTAAAAACTATATTATATCGACATTGATAAATAATAAAACGAAACATTAAATTGAGATATATCTCGCTATATTATGCGAGCATCCTTCTAGTTTTCACTAAAGCACTAAGTTTACCACTATCCAACACGTTAAAAGCCAAGCTTGGATTGTATAAAATATACCATCCAGCTTGAGGGGGAGTGTAGAATAGTAATCGGATATGATTAATGGAGAGTTATAGATAGACTCGAATAAGGAAACGTTTGTAGATAAGTGCTTATCTCATATTGTTAGGAGTTGTTGTTGTAGTCTATCTCCTAAACTCTACTTGTATATATAGTTCCTTATGCTGTAATCAACATATAGTAACAAAAAATATTCCTCCTACTTCTCTTTTCGCCAATATAAAGAAGGGAGATATAGAGATGACTAAGAATCAGAGACAGCATATTATCAGATATAGAGAGAATAAAATGAAGTTCCTTACCATCTTAAATGTATCAAAAGCTTTTTTCCGTAGCAATGGATCTGATGCATATACAATGACCAGTTGAATAGCCTGAGCATTTTATTCAGACTTTTAGACACTGGGTACTGGGTACTGGGTAATAGATAATGGTGTGTAAAGGGGAAAGATTACCTGTAAGGCAGCATAGAGACTAGGTGTATATGCTAAATAGTCCAAGGGTTCATCATAATCCTTGTGGGCAACAACGCCTTCCATGATGCAAAATAGAAAGTAAATAGCATGTCTCTTCAATGCCCATGGAAGATTAGCAGAAGCAAATATGTGCTTCAGCATGCCTACTGCTTCCCACCGTTTTGTTCTATTACTACGAAGTTCATTTTTGACTGCATCCAAATCCTCCTTTGTAGCATCTGCAACCTCATTAGAAAGGTTCCTCCAAAGAACTGTTTACATGTTTCACAAATTTCAGCAGCATCTCAATATTGTACTCATTTGAAAACCAGTATTTTCAGATAGTGCAGATGCAGATAAGAAATTTGTTTCAGGTCACCTGCAAGGGCTGCTCCAGGTTTGACATATGAAAAACAACTCATATCATCTTCATCACCTATAGATCATCATATGCACCGAAAGGAAAAGTATTGAAAAAATCATTGTGCAAATTAAAATTATTCACCATGCCACTTACTCATCATCTGATCATGGAACAACTTATGGTTAAAACTGAATTTTTACCTTGAAAAATAAGGTCAATAGCAATGTCCACTTCATGTCCAGTTATTAGACCAATATTTGTTAGACCACAAAACTGAAGGAAATGTGACAGCTCTAACATCATGGGGAAACATCTGGAAGTTTCTGCTCCCATGCAATTAGAAATCAGAGCCTACACTTACAAGGAAGACAAGATGAATGTTGGATCAAGAGAGCAACTCACAAGGGCCATAAACTGAAAACTAAAATTTTGTTTTAGGTATGAGAACTCTCACCGTGATTTGCAAGACATACAAGCCAAATAAAGTAAAAAGCTTCTCATCTTTGAGCTCCTGTTGCATAGCATAAAAGTTAAATTACAAGGATTTGATGGGATGTGAAGAAACCTAGCACATCAAAAAGATATCTAGCCAGCATGTCACAGACAAATTTTTCGCAGATTGCTTTCAGAGAATGGGCGATTAAAATTGTTCTGTTGAGCAAATCCGCAGAGCCTGTATCTTCATGTTCTGGATCTGATAGCAGGGCCTCTAAAACCTTAAGGACAACAGGGAGGGAAGCTTTTAGCTGCTCAAATGGTCTCCTCTGGAGGGCCTCAAAAGCTGAAAACAAGAAGGAAAAAAAAAGTAGATAACACTTGTAGTTTTATTAAATAAAAATTTTGCAACTGCAAAGTAAATGGAGAAGAAAAGGAAATCAAGACTTCCTAAATTGGTGACTATAATTTCCATGCACATGTCCAGACTCTTAAACGATGTCAATATGTACCATAAACAATCTCAATCACCCTGTTAAAAACTGTGATTGGCCACTGGAGATGAATCATTTACCCCTCTTGTTAATTGTTACTTTATCTCTAGTACACAGATAGAATAATGACAAAAACCCTAATTCGAGTTCAATAACTTACAATAAGAATAATATAACAGAAAAAAGGATCAATGATAACCATGAGTGAAGATACGTCCACATTGGGTCTGATAAGTTGATTATAGCAATATATTGAGAGAGGAAGACTATGGTGGTTCAGGCACATTCATAGAGGCAGATGTCGGCTCCAGTGATGAGGATCGAGAGTGTTACGGTCAAGGCAGTGAGGAGGGATGGCCAAGGAGAACATGAGATGAGCAACTGAAACTGCATATGGCAGCTTTAGACATTTCTAAAGGCATGATCTCAGTTAGGAATTCGGGGAGATGTAAGACTAGGGTAGCAAATTTCGTGTAACAACTTGTGGTTATTGTGGTCAGGGGAGGGGGTTAGAGCAGTAGAGGGCGGGACATCATAATCTCTCATGCTACTTGGTTGTACTTGCACCCATATATTAGAAAGCAAAAACCATTGCTCATCTGATAGGTACTAAATGAATAAGAATAGGAATAGGCTAGCTTTTTATTGATAGTGGCCCGATTCGAGAGGGGAAAGGTCTCCGTTTACAAGAAAGATAAATATGAGTAACTTTGATGATAACAATGATAAGCAAGCATGTTGTTTATACTATCCTATTCTTAGAATTAAGTATGGTAACTGCTAAAATCAAATGTGGTAATTGCTCCCTAATTCCTTGGTTAACCATCAATTGATTTGAGTAAATTCAGCCAGTTGACCATCAATTGTTTTGGCCTAGTGGATTCAGCCAATTCCCAAAAATAGAATTCAGCTGCCCCATATTGGCAGCTGTGACCCGGTTCCTTTTCCTCTAGTACACCTTCAGTGGGTTTTTATCATTACTTCCCTCCCGGTAAAACGCCTTGTCCACAAGGCGGAATGCAGAAAATTGCTCAGCTACTAGATCATAAGTTTCCCACGTAGATTCTTCGATAGGACGATTACACCAAGAAACCAACAGTTCTAAGTTTGGGCGGCCAGCTTCATAAACCCAACGATGAGTGATGACAGCACTTGGTTGCAAGTCAATTTCCCAATCTTTGGTGATGGGTAATGATGCAGCTGGAACTGAAGAAAAAGAGCCATAGGCAAGTTTAAGCATTGAGACATGGAAGACTGGGTGGATTTTAGCTTCGGATGGTAGTTCCAACTCATAGGCAACTGGACCAACTGTTCATTTAATACAATATGGGCCAAAAAACCTTGGGGATAGCTTCTCGTACCGACGATTGGCCAGACTCTTTTGACGATAAGGTTGAATCTTCAAGAAGACATAGTCACCAACCTGAAACACGAGTTCCCATCGCTTCAAATTTGCTTGGTTTTTCATCCGGTCTTGGGCCTTTTGGAGGTTTTGTCAAAGAAGCTTCAACATATCATCCCTATCAATTAATTGTTGTTCCAGCTCTGCATTTTTTGTTTCCCCCACCATATAAGAAAACAAAGAAGGAGGTTCCCTGCCATAAACAATAGAAAATGGGACTGTACCGGTGGACGTGTGGTACCCGGGATTATATGAATATTCGGCCCATGGTAAGAAAGTACTCCATTTGGTTGGTTGTTCACTAGCAAAGAAGCGTAGGCAAGCTTCTAGGCAACGATTTAGAACTTCGGTTTGACCGTCCGTTTGAGGATGGTAACTTGTACTCAATTTTAACTTGGTCTGACTTAATCGGAACAATTCTTGCAAAAGTTGCTAAAGAAGACAATGTCTTGATCAGAAACGATAGAGCGAGGAAAACCATGTAATCTGATTATCTCTTTGCAAAATATCGTAGCTACTCCTTTGGTCGTGAATGGATGAGACAAACAGAGGAAGTGAGCATATTTGCTTAGGCGATCCACCACGACTAAGATAGTATCGAAACGGCTTGATGGAGGTAAACCAACGATAAAGTCCATGGAGATATCCTCCCAAATTTGGTGGGGTGAGTAAGGGCTGAAGCAAACCGGCGGGTAGGGGTGCTCACGGCCCGGGTTGATCGGTTTGGAGCCGTTTTAACAACCCAACCCAATGTTGGCGGTTTGAAAATTTTCAACCCAACCCAACCCAAACAAAAGTTCAACCCAACCCAACCCGTTCGGGTTGATCGGGTTGTGTTTAAACAATGTAAAATCACATAAAAATAAAGTAAACTTTCCTTTGAAATACGACCGACCATTCAAGATAATATGCAAGTTCATTAAATATTTAGATATTACAATAAAAATGTTTAAACCAAATGATAATACATCAATCAACAACAATAGTTTTAGACGTTTCCAACCCCGATGCTTTCGCTTTCTTGACGTTGAGGTTGGTCATGTCATGATTGTCATCTACAATTCAAAGCTAAAGTTAAGGTCGGGTTGTCGGGTTGGTCGGGTTTTTTGGGCCTGGCCCGATTCCAACCCAATAAGGTCGGGTTGGCTAATTTTTTTATCGATCATGCATCGGGTTACCTCGGGTTGGTTTTTTTTTTAAATTTGGGTTGGGTTGGTCGGGTTCATCGGGTTTTTGAGCACCCCTACCGGCGGGAGCCAGAGTTCGGTATTTCTGTTGTTGGCACATCACACATTGCTGAACAAAAATCCTCACATCCTGTTTCATCTTTAGCCAATAATATTGAAAGGAAAGTCGTTTATAGGTTTAAAAAAAAACCATGACCACTAATTGGAGTATCATGTGCTTCTTGTAATAGCTTAAGTCTGAGGGAAGATACCTCTGGTATTACCAAACTCCCTTGATAAAACAAAAGTTGATTTGCAAGAGAGAAATCAATGACGTACGGAGGGTCCTCATTCAATTTGCTGATCAGGTCACTTGTAAATGGATCGGTTTGCAACCCAGCTTTGATATCAACCACCTCAACACAATAAGGGACAATGAGTGTCAATAATTCTCCTGAATGGGGTCGACGAGATAAGGCATCAGCCCCCTTGTTCTCTTTTACGGCCTTGTGGATAATCAAAAAATCATAAGGCATGAGTTTAAGTAGCAACCTTTGCTGCTCGGTAGTGGTAATGCGCTGCTCCAATAAAAACTTCAGGGTATAATGATCGGTACGGATGAGAAAATGCCGACCAAGCAGGTAATGACTCCATTTTTGTACTGCCAGGACTAATACCAGCAGCTCCCTTTGTAAGCCGATTTAAATCGGTTAGATGGGGAAAACCCCTTGCTGAAATAGGCCACAGGATGGTCCTCTTGTGATAATATTGCTCCCACGCCATCCGACGAAGCATCACACTCTATAATAAAGGGTTTCGAGAAATCAGGTAATCTCAAAACTGGTGTAGAAAGCAAAGCTTGTTTCAAGTCATTAAAGGCTTTAAGGGCCTCTCCGACCAACTAAACCCATCCTTCTTGGTCAATGCGGTGAGGGGTCGGGCTATGAGACCGTAATTATGAACAAAGCACCTATAATACCCGGTTAACCCGAGGAAACCTCTCATTTCCTTTACTGTTGATGGTACGGGCCATGACGTAACTGCTGATATCTTTTCTTCCTCTACACTAACTCCTTTCGAGTTGACCACATGACCAAGGATAGGTACTAAATTAATAAGAATAAGAATAGGCTAGCTTTTTATTGATAGTGGCCCGATTTGAGAGGGGCAAGGTCCCCGTTTACAAGAAAAGATAAATATGAGCAACTTCGGTGATAACAATGATAAGCAAGCCTGTTATTTATACTATCCTATTCTTAGAATTAAGTATGGTAACTGCTAAAATCAAGTATGGTAATTGCTCCTTAATTCCTTGGTTAACCATCAATTGATTTAAGTAAATTCAGCCAGTTGACCATCAATTGTTTGGGCCTAATGGATTCAGCCAATTCCCAAAAATAGAATTCAGCTACCCCATATTGGCAGTTGTGACCCGGTTCCTTTTCCTCAAGTACACCTTCAGTGGTTTTTTATCATCATCATCACCACATAGATGTTGATCTCGCATGTTACTAAGAAATGACAACCCAAACCTTGTTTATTTTAATCAAAAAATCAATTGTGGTGCATTTATATTCACTGAACATGCATTTCAACCAATGGCGTAGCCAATAGGGAGACTAGCTACTGCTTAGCCTCCCCTAACTCTGGCATCATGTGTGGAATTCCCTTAGTTTATATAAATACGTATATATTAATCCAACCATTTTATGAATCCACCATCATGTCCCATCTCATTGAGATTTCAGTTTTTATAATAATAAATCCCTTCATTTTGGTTAAAATTTTAATTTTTACACTTCTGATCTTTATTTCTTTCATTTTGATACCCAAGTGCTAGACTTAATGTGTAAAATACCTACGTCAGTTAGCCAGTTTGCTCAACCGAGTCCATTAAAAAAATTAACTTATAGATATTTATATTCATCAAATGTAGTGTAGAGATAGAATTTATGAAAACCCTTGCAATTGTTTTTCATATTTTGTGCAAAACATATCAAAACATAAAGTTTCAACTATTGAAGGAAGATGAGATCAAATCACATAATTGAAAGTATTAGAATGTATATGTTGGCAAGCAATACTCAATTTATAGATTTATATCGACGAAGAAATCAAGCACCCCCATTGGCTACAAACACTAGTTGTATGTCCCAATAAGACATGCCATTGGCATTACCTTGCCAAGATACAGTCCTATTTTCACCCGATATTCGATAAAAGAATATGCTTGGAATTTTTTCACTAATCGATTACTCCACCGCTTCAAAATATTTTATGTGTCCGAAAATGCTTTGAAGGAGTAATGGAAACAATTATCGTTATTATTTACAACAAAGTACGACACTGAACAGTTGGATCCCCCCCCCCCCAAACTTATATTCCAAGTTCTACCTCTGATTCCAACCCAATAATTCTCCCTTACGTAAATGCATCAAAGCAATACATCTTGGTTTCAAAGCCCAGTATTGGTAAGAGTAAGAGGATTATATGCCAAGAAAATTTAGTTCGGCTTGATTCTCATATAAATAGCTAAATATATCCTCACCCTCCTCCTGTGTCCCAAAACTTACTCCTTTTGTCTTGACCTAGGATAGACTAGGTAGAACATAAAGACGGAGTTAAGGACATTTCAAAATTGAAATGTCAAAGATACTCAGTTTAGTAATCAACTAGAAGCATATAAAAATTGAAAAAGAAACAGTAAAAAGTACCTTTTGCAAGAGTTCCTAAAAGAGGTGCAAAATAAGAAGAATTATTAAAGCCATCACTTGGAGAAGCCATTGCCTGTTCAAATAGCACATATTATTGACACTGCAGCAGATCAACCATCCTACCAACAAAGTAGTAGGCCCGGATCAAACATGATTGTAAACATTTGAATCATTCGGGCTTGATAAGAGAACATAAATTCTTTAGACATTCAAAAGAATCATGCACATTGTTCCTTCTCTTTATAACCCTAATTATTACTGCAAATAGATATGCAAATGCAAGCAACATATTAATTCTACTAATAGATGTACTTTGAGATCCTGAGCATAAGCATATTTGGTAAGTAATTATAACATCCTTAACAAGCAGCAGAGATAAACTGAACACTGTGACAACAAACACAACATACCTCACAAAGAATTGAAACCATATCTCGTGGGCTACAAATCTCAACGAAATGGTTAATAATACTTTCAGCATTCTCCAAGCACCTCGTAGACACACAACCCAACTTGGCTACAGCCTTGGGCAGCTCAAACGCTAATGCATCTGTAACGGCCTGAGAATATTTAAAATCCCCAAACAGAGACATCACCAAAATGATACCAGTACACATATATAAATGCATATGCATGTAAAGGTAGACAATCTTTGGAACTAAAATAATATGGTACACACTGATTGTGGGAAGCAAACAAGTCTTTGTTAGACTGGTAATGATATGAACTCGTGTCGAATCTAAGAGATGAAAAGATGATATTATGAAGTACTAAGCAATATGCCATGTGTCTTAAATAAGTAATCCACTTGACTTTGATTCTGACACACATCTCAACTCCATATACTGATCAAGAGATGACAGTAAAAATAAAGCAAACGAAATAGTAATGTCACTTCTATTCCTAAAAGAGAAGTCCAAAGATATCAATATTTTCATACGAAATTTCAGACCTGATAAATATTTTCATACGAAATTTCAGACCTGATAAATATTTTCATACAAATTAATTCCAAAAAAAAAGCATCTCAATTACCATATACTGATCAAGTGACAATTTAGTAGTTATCAAAATGATTAGAATCACTTTAAAAGATAAATTAGTCTGTATATGGCAACCAACTATGTATTTGAAGGGGGAAAACCCAAATAATCAAATAAGTACGCACCAGATTATCAGATTCGAAGAAAAAACCATGGTATTGAATATTAATAGAGTTGATAAAAATAAATTATGTCCTTTAAAGTAAGATATAACCTGCCTGGTCAATCGAAGGTGAAATTAAGTATTGATAAATTTCTGAAAGAACTTCAAAAGCTGAGTTCTCTGCATCGTGTTCATCTTTCTCGATCAAATCAGATACTGAATCAAGAAAACGAACAAGCTCCGATATGTATTCTTCTGATTGCTTGAAGTCCCCATTAGCGATCGACTATCAACAACAGCATCATCATATTCGTAAGTCGCATAGTGCAAGGGAGCGTGTGTGCTTGTGATTGATTGTGTACATAAATGATATATACATATATGCAGTTACAGAGAGATAGAGGGAGGAGATACTTGGGAGCATGAAGCTAGGGCTTGTTGAAGACGAAGAGAATTGATGTTCTCTGATGACATGAGAGTGAGATTTTTAGCGGGAATGAGATTGACTTTGTTTCCAGAGATTTTCAATCGCCTATTTGTTAGGGTTTATTTGGAGACATGAATTCCTTGCTCGGGTTATTTTAAACTCTTATGCAATAAAATAAGATACATCCTTATTTTAATCTTTTATTTTTTTTTATTTTTTTTATATAATATAGTTTATATAGTTTTAAAAAATATAATGTTTATATTTTTAAATAAAAATAAATTTAAAGATATCATAAAATTTTGAAAAAAATATTGATATTAATATCAAATTAACCATTTAAACTTTTTGATTCAATTTTTTATTATAATTTAATTTATATATAATAACAAAATAATTTATTTTTGATTTAAAAATATAATTTTTATAAAGATAATGATTATCCTAATTATATTTTAGATTTTTAATATTTAAAATGAGATGTTTATCCTGTATTTGATTATATTTATCTGCAGTTAGTTATACGAATTCAAAAATAGAGTTTTAATAAGTTATACTTATGCATAATTTACTTGTAATCTTAAACTTTAAGTATATGCATTAATACACAACACTTCATGTCTCTAAACAGTTGTTTTTGTTGAACGGTTGGTTGCTAAATTGTGTTGATATTCCATTA
>NC_037542.1:553193-563512 GCF_001531365.2 Cynara cardunculus var. scolymus | reverse complement strand
GTATCAAATACATAATATACTTAAACACAAGTCAAGATATATATATATATATATATATATATATAATATTTATCATTATTTTAAATTATTATTTTGATTAACTAATAATTTGCATGACAATTGTTTTGGATTGAAAACAATCGAATCGTATTCGATTGTAATATTTAGGTGAATTTGCTTGTATGTGTATGATCCTATGAGATCGTGTATCATTAGCCGTATCGTCAAGTGCAGTGTCATGGTTATACAAATCCAACCATTTCCCACTTGCATATTACACAATACATCACGATACAAACAGTGGTAAACATCTAGCAATATGTCACTATTTCTAATAAGCAACGAAAAAGCTACCTTTAATGTCAAATGATCTTTAACTCACGAGCTTCTTATTAATGTTACAAGTAATAACACTATTAACCATTTGTTACAACATCCCATTGAAACATGAGACATGGATCAGATCGTTCTCATATGGTGTTCAACTAGTATGTTTCTCGATCGAGATTTAAATGATAAAGTAAACATTGTTGAACAAATTAACTTATGGGTCGTTTACCAACCGCTTATTCGGGTAAGCGTTTATCGAGTCACATTACCTCACCGGATGAATATGATAAGGACCAAGAATCTTACCCGGTAAGAGTGAGACAAGGACCAAGAGTCTTACCGGGTAAGTGAGGGCGACGACTCTTACCACGGTAAGCGTTTACCGGGTAAATTGTTGCATACGATGTCGTTTTGGTGGACTAAGATCTTACACAGTAAGTAAATAATAGATTTTACCGGCAAGCACTTACAAGGTAAGTGTTTGGTAAACGGCCCCTTAGTTTTAGCATGTTCATACATTTTCATCACTTAAGAATCATCGAGGACCCCAGAGATGTCACTCTTTCATCAAATGAAAAGGAACAAGTTCCATCTTGATACATATGCTTTCAATATATATATCTATCATGCCTAACACTGGCCTTTATAACTGCATGTTAAATCAATGTTTGACCAAATTAAGATATGACGTTCCTCATATGAAAAAACCAATATGTATATCAGGTCTAAGGATAATTATCTCGTTCTCGAGAGTTACTTATGACATTATCCATGAAGTGATATTAAAAGTGGGTCTTATCCAATGTTTGTTCTCTAAAAAACACATGCAAATTTTAGTTGCATCCATCACCCACTTTCATCATCCATGAAAATCAACCAACCAATTCTCATTAGTCTTAATTCATATTTATTATTAAAATTATAACTAACTATGGATTACTTCGAATAACTAATTTATTCATGGATTTTAAACATGCTAATATAACACACAACAATTGTTAACTAATTATAACTATTTATCAACATATCATATTTAAAATAACCAAGTGTCGCTTACACGTTCCAAAATATCCAGGTACTAAAATAAAATCTTATATCTAATCACTCGCAAGCTGAATCCCAATAGATATAGCATGTCCATCATGCTTAAACTGATGTAAAAGCTTCATGAATGGAGCTGCCAGATTATGATCTGTGTGAACTTTGTGGCTACACACATCTCCTTTTTCTACTATTTCATAAATGTAGTGGAATCTCATGAGGATATGCTTAGTGTTGTGATGTGATATAGGTTCTTTTGCTTGTGCAATGTCATATGCGTTATCACATAAGATCTTTATATGGTCCTTAATGTTTGGAACCACTCCTAGATCAACAATGAACTTCTTCATCCAAGCCATTTCTTGTGATGCTTTCCGAGGTAGCAATGCATTCATCTTATGTAGTAGATTGTGCAACTACCTTTTGCATGGAACTTTTCCCAAGTTATCATTCCACCCTTTGTAATGAAAACAAAGTCGGATTATGATCGAGTATCACCTCGATCAGTTTGGAATCTAGCATTCATGTAACACTTTACACCAAGGTCTTCTTTTAATCCTCCATGTGTCAAAAACATATATTTAGTCCTTTGTTAGTACTTTACAATGCTTTTGATTTATATCCAATGTCTTTCACCTAGATTTTGCCGGTACATTCTTATCATTCAAAGCATACAAAACATCAGGCCTAGTGTATAACATGTCATACATGATGGATCTAATTGTAAAGGCACATGGAACTTAACTCATTCGATCTATATTAGATTTTCTGACAGGGCATTGAGACTTGCTCAAAACTATGCCTTGTGACATTGGCAAGAAACCATGTTTGGAGTATAGCATCCTGGAACTTTTCAATACTTTGTCTATGTATGCCCTTTGGCTCAAGCCAATAAGCTACTTGAATCTATCTTCATAGATCTTTATCCTTGAGATGTAAGCAACTTCTCCAAGGTCTTTCACTGAAAAACATTTTCCCAAGCCAAGACTTTAGGCTTTGCAAAATTGGGATATCATTTCCAGTGAGAAGTATGTCATCTACATACAAGACCAAAACTTCTACCGCACTCCCACTAACTTTCTTGTAAACACATGACTTGTCTTCATTTTTTATAAAACCAAACTCTTTGATTATCTCATAAAAACGAAGGTTTCATTTTCGAGATGCTTGTTTTAATCCATAAATAGATCTTTTAAGATTGCATACTTTATTAGGATACCTAACGTTGACAAAACGTTCAGGCTGTTCACATGTAGACATCTTCAATTAAGTGTTCATTGAGAAAAGCCGTTTTGACATTCATTTTCCATGTTTCATATTCACAACAAGCGGCCATGGCAATCAATATTCTAATAGATTTAAGCATGGCTGGAGAGAATGTTTCATCAGAGTCAATACCATGAGTTTGTGTGAAACCCTTTGCTACTAGACGTGCTTAAAAAATATGCACATTTCCATCCATGTCGATCTTCTTCTTGAAGATCCATTTGCTTCCAACAGGCTTGTTGTTGGAAAAAAGATCAACCAAGTCCCATACTTGATTTTCATACATGGACTGCATCTCTACGTTCATGGCTTCAATCAATTTATCATATTCAGGACTTGATGCAACATCTTTATAGCTAGTGAGGTCATTTTGATCCACTAACAACACTTGAAGAGAGAGACACAGGAAATCCATTAGGATGAAACCATGAAGCGTTGCCCTGTGTCATTGTATGCTCCTATATAGGTCCGACCCTACCCTCGACATGTAGTTTAGTTGACAAAAAGGGCAAGGTGACTTTATCTAAATAGAAGACAAGTCACGGGTTCTATATCGAATCCCTTTGCTACCTCTAACTGTTGAATGAGTCAATAAATACCCCTTCACATTGATGTCTTTAGAAATGAATTTGTGTGAAGCCAATTAAATTGTCTTTAATCAACTTTTTACCTAAATATAAGTCCGAATCTACTTGTTGAAAACTAGAAAAATAAGAGTATCATAAAAGAAAATGTATATATATATTAATTTATAATAAAAGAAATATATACGTACATTCTAATTTGATCATTGAAAGAAAATGTATGTAAACATGCATATTATTTTATAAAAAATTTGTGGAGTTGATTATGTTTTTCATCCCTATATTTTATTAAAAATTACAGATTTTGTCACTATGGTTTGAAAATTTCAATTTTCATTTTTATAGTTTATAATTTATTTTTATTTTCGTTCATGAGATCAAAAACTATTAAAAAAATATAAAAAATTAAAAGAGAAATGACTTGTAGAATATAAAGACGAACAAGCCAATAAATTTTAAATCATAAAAATGAAAAAGGTGATGAATTATAAACCATAGATATGAAAATTATAATTGTAAAACCATAAGGACAAAAAAAGAAACTTTCAACAAACCACAGGGACTAAAAACGTATTTACTCAAACTTTTGGTAATTAGTGAACGGGAAACGCTATTGGCCCATTTAAAATCTGAAATAGCCCAATGTTTTGTTTTAATGGGCTTACTAATCTTGGCCCATTTAAATAACCCTAAAACAGCCAGCAAAATCAATATCCATTGAATCATTGATAATATATATAGTGTTCTTCATTTTCTAGGGTTTCATTGCCTCCAAAATCTTACTTCCTCTGTATCAGTGTGAGCATCAAGAGGGAAGATGAAGACGATTTTGTCATCGGAGACCATGGACATCCCGGAAGGTGTGGAGATCAAAGTGAAGGCCAAGGTGATTGAAGTGAAAGGCCCAAGGGGCACTCTCACTCGCAATTTCAAGCATCTCAATCTTGATTTCCAGCTTATCACCGACGAGGAGACCGGAAAGCAAAAGCTGAAGGTTGATGCTTGGTTTGGATCTAGGAAGACTACCGCCGCCATCCGTACTGCACTCAGTCATGTTAATAATCTTATCAATGGCGTGACTCAAGGGTACCGGTACAAGATGCGTTTTGTGTATGCTCACTTTCCGATCAACGCCAGTATCACTAACGGCAACACCGCTATCGAGATCCGTAATTTTCTTGGGGAAAAGAAGGTCAACACATACTCTATTCCTTGCTTTTATCATTTGATTTTTGAAGTTAGATTTCGTTGCTGTTCTGTTAATCATGCTTCTGTATGCTTTTCGTATATATATATGTATATATATATATTTATATATATTGATTCATGTGTTAATTCTAATTGCATACACATTTACAATCCATCGTCTTTGCGAGTTACCTTCAGTTTGCAGATGCAATTTTTGTGAGATCTTTAGGTATATAACCTTAAATGGGATTTTAATTAAATTCATGACGTTCTGTGAGTATAAACCCATTTTTTCTTATATAGACAGGAGTTCATGAATTTAAAAAAAAACTCATTTAAGGTCATTTATCTAAATGACTCCAATTTTTGTTTATTCCATAATGACCTTTATTTATTTGATGCTCAACAGTCAAAATTTTCCACCATTGATATCTGTGTTCAAATATGAGTAGAAATTAAAATTGACATCCATGCAGGGAAAATTGAGCCGGTTTTTTTTAATCGGTGTCACCATTTTACTATAAGAAAAATATATAGGGAAATTTTTTCAAACTGACTGTTTGACTATAAGAAACAAATTTACGAAATTTTTTTCAAACGTTGACACCATTTGACTAAGAAAATGACCCTATCAGGATTCGAACTTGGGTCTGGGTTGGAATAAAACCCTTTGCAAACCAACTCAACCAAATAAAATTTGTTCTCATTGTAGTTTCAAATACGTACGGTGGCACACAACAAATTAATACGGTTGCACATTTCACAAGCCTAAATTTTTTTTACTCTTCGACAGAGGAATAATACGGTGGCACGTGCCACCGTAACCACTATACTAGGTTCGTCCCAGCCTCCATGTTTTTGCCGCATATACTTGATTCATTTTGGTGTCTTGTGTTATGTTGCCAGTTTTACTCGGATGACAATGATTATTAATGTTATGGGGCATATCGTATATTGCCAAAATTTACATGAGAGTGACAATTTATTTTTGGCTTATGTTTTTATTTCTCATTATTCGGTTATTTTTTCTGACTGGTTTCAAGAAAATGTTACACGTTAATTTTTTTATTAATATTGTTAATGAGGGAGCTTAGGGATATTTTTCAAGATAGAGGTTCAAAACTGAAGTTATGATAGCTGGTGGCCAATGTTCCTATCTTGGTGTATCTCAAGATTCTTGCTTAATCTTGAATCGCACATATATTTTTTGATATTGTAGTCATGCAAGTATGTTCCTAAAAGTGACTTTAACATTTATCTAATTGCTGTTCTGGACTTCACTGTTTTCAGTTTTACTTCTTAACATTTGGAATGGAGATTTTAAAGCAGACATGCTTTCGTTTTTGTTAATAGTCATTTATGTTTATCAGCTGCTTCTCAGTAAGACTAAATCATTTGGGTTTTGAATGCTGTTATGCATTGTGGGTTTGGATTTAATTTGTGTGCAAGGAAAGAAGTTCTGTATAGAGAATTTTTATACGACTTACTGATCCTTCTTTGTTGTTTCTCAAGTTAATATGTAGGATTCAGAACTATTTTGAAATTGTGTTTTTTAGGGTGATTGGATCTTGGAGCTTTTCTTGTAGCAACCTATGATCTACTTGTTTTTTATTAATTAGTAGTCGCCTTGCTCTTTGTGGCCCTAGAGTCTACTTTCAAGTGGGATATACTGCTTGGTTTTATCCCGTGGGATATGTTTCTATGGCTTAAATTGTTGTTGTTGATGAACAGGTGAGGAAGGTCGATATGCTTGATGGTGTGACCGTAGTCAGATCAGAGAAAGTCAAGGATGAACTTATTCTGGATGGAAATGATATTGAGCTTGTTTCGCGATCTTGTGCTTTAATAAACCAGGTACCCTTTATTTCTCCATATCCAAAATCCCTCATGTATGTCTTGCTTCTTAATATCTGTTTCAGGACATCCATATCCATTATAATGAGGGTGTTTGGGATTGCTTATAAAAATAATTTATTGACTTATTCCGGTGTGCTACTGGTAATAAGCATTTTTGAGTGTTTGGATAAACAACTTATCCCGGTGCCAAACCGGTAATAAGGAGTTTTTGAATAAGTTAAACCCTTCTAAACTTATAATTAGTTGATAAGTGCTTTTGTAGAAAAGCATAAGTTGTTTCAAAGAAGCAATTTCAAACACCCCCTCACTAGACAGTACTGTTAAAACTTGCGTGTAAACTATGAGGGTCTAGGGTTTGTCAAACATTAATTTTTGTGTGAGCTAAGACATGGTCTTGTATATGCAGAAATGTCATGTGAAGAACAAGGATATCCGGAAGTTTCTTGACGGTATTTACGTGAGTGACAAGGCTAAAATCCAAGAGGAAAGTTAAGTCTGCTAAGTATTACATTATTTTTTTGGGTTTTGAGAGAATTGTTCAATTTTAAGGATTTTTATTGAAGTTTTTGAGTTAAGTTTGATGTTTTGTTGTCAACTAGCCTGTGTTCTTGTTATACTCGATGTGTTTAGTTCTGCTGCAATCTTTTTCTGGCATAATGTTTGCACTAGTGTTCTTGGTAGGAAGTATGCTGCGATCCAATTCAATATTTGGCATTTGGCATACATACATCTTATATTATGTATGATCCATTTGACGTTTTGGAACAAGAAATGAAAGCAAAAGGTATAAATGATTCATCAGTGAATTATAGGTTATTCATCTTTTTATTAATTCCATATTCTTTACTCAATTATTCATATATGAATCATTTACTTTTACATTATCATCTTTGTTTTTCCCCCTCAAATTACCGATAAAGGGTTATTTCTGATGTTCGGGTATGAATGAGTTGGGGTGGATCATGTACTATGTTAACTTTCTTCCATTATATTTATTACAAAAAGATACTCGTGCAATGTATTGAAACATATCTCGATTTTAATGTTTTGTTTTATTTTTTATCTATGTCGATATAATTTGGTTTTATATAGTTTTGAGAAATCGATATTGTTTTTATTTTTGAATAAAATATTATAATTTAAAAAAAATTATATCGATATTAGTATCAAACTAATTATTTTAATAGATTTAATAATAAAAGCATTTATTTTTGGTTTAATAATATAGTTTATTTTTATAAAAATAATAATTAGTATTTTGTTAGAATTCAATTCTAAGTAAATTTTAGATTTTTTATGTTCACAATGAGATACTTATATAATATTTGATTATGTTTATCTGCAGTTAGTTACATTATTTCAAATATAAAATTTTACAATTACTTGTAATCTTGAATTTTAAATAATATGCATCAATAAACAATATTTAATGCATCGAAAATGATTTTTAAGAGTTTTTTTTCAAATCATTTATAATCTATACTATCTTATAAAGCAAATTTAGCAAAAGTCTTAAAGTCTTAAAATACTAAATGACCAAGATACCTTTATCTATACTACCTCACTTTTTTCTCTCATATTTGAACCGATTTTTTTAAAATTATAATTTTAAATTTACACTTTATACTCCTATAATTAGTTAATTAATTTACTTTACGTCCTTTACTTTTAAATGTTTCATTTTAAACATTTATCAAATTAACATACATAATCGTATATCAATTAAAACATGTTTAAAAAATATATTTTTATTTTAACAAGTTACACCATTATAATCGTCTCGTTAATACCTTCAAATAAGTCTAATATTGAATAGTTTTTGACTTAATTGTATTATTATATATTATATATACTGTGAAAAAATATTTTTAATATTTACGATTTATACTTTTATAGTTATTTATTTATATATATTATATATTTTGGGGTTAGGCTGTCCAAATTGCACCGTATAATATGTTCTGAATTAATATGTTCTTGGGTTTTTTTGAAATATATATATACATATATTAATTCAACCTTAATATGAGTTTCTGGACAAAAAAGAGGGTAAGCAGTTGAAATTTCATTCTAAAACCCATCTTTTTTGGTCTTTTCATGGCTTATGATCTGTCAAATTTGTAGTTTTCTTTATTGGTTTTGAGTGTTTATCTTAAAACTCAAGTTTCTTGGTTCTTTGCTCTTGGTGTAAATCGAAYACATTTGTGGAGTCGTTTAAATATRTTGGATTTTAAATATATTGGATTTTAAACTGTCATACAATTTTTTTCATCGATAATCTGTAATTGGAACCATAACTCTTATTTATTCAAATTGTATTAATATGTAAAGACCAAGTGTAACCTATATCATCGTTAAATCTTATCTTATAAAACCAGWAGAACTTCAAAATCGTTAAAATTCATGACTCCCGCTGCATTGCGCGGGTACACAACTAATATAGTATAAATAATAGGTCATGGCCGTATTCAAAACAGACATCCACCAAAATTTACCACTATACGAAACTTTAACCTTCCTATACTATAGCATGAAAATACATATAATCCAATAAGTCACCATAATTAACTTGTGTATCTGCCGACAAAAGATCAAAATCAAAATTATATCGGTACAAGTATCACTCTTTTTTTTCAAGTTTATACTTTACCTTTGATGAGGCTTGAACTCTTGAGTTGTAAAAATGTTAATAATGCATCTGCCAACAAAAAGATCAAAATCAAAATTAGTTCAAGAATAGAGATAGGAAAATACGGTCCAAAGATCTAGGATTTTGAAGAATTAAACATAGATGAAGAAGTCAAAGTCATTTAGTTTTGTAGAGATATAAATAAGCAAATACTAACAAAGAAATAAAGAATTGAGATAAACATTGATTAGAATTGATCCTTATCAATATTAGTCAGTTAGAAATATATTTAAGGAAAATGAATATGGATGAACATTATGGGTGGGTTTAGGGGTGATAACTAAAATTTAGAAGCTTTAGTAACTTGTACCAAATGCATTATTAGTTTGTACTCTTAGGGGGCGTTTGGTTCGTAGAATGGAATTCGATAGAATTAGAATTCATCAAATGAATTTGACTTTGAGGGAATGAAATGTAATCTAATGGAATTTGACCATGTCTTGTGATTGTGTTTGGTTGCATGGAATTGGAATAAAATTCTTAACGGAATTGGATTAGGGAAGGAATTTTAGGAAATGAATTGAAATCCTAGCATATTGCCATGGAATTGTAAAATCTATGCATGAAGGAATTGAAAGGATTTCATAGTCTTATTCCATGAACCAAACACTATATTTGGAATTTGGTCAAATGATTGGACATTCCAATTCCTTTCAATTCCTATGATCCAAACAATCCCTTAAATTATAAGAAATCAGCATTAAAAATTAGTACGTTATGTATTATAATTTATATTTATGAGTTCTGCATAAATGCTTTATAATATGGTATATATTTGGTTTATTTAAATATGATCCATGAATTTGCAAATTTTCTTTTGCTAAACTCTCTTTTAAAGTTTAGTTTTCTGGTGTAAGGTCTAAAATGGACAAAATCTTGACAAAGTTGTCATAGAAAAAAGTACATTACACTATAGGAGTATAGGTCGTCGTTGTTTGCTTAGAATTTGGGTATGCGCCCTCTTTTAAGATAAGTACGCTGAATGTCACTTTGTTACGAGTTAGATCCCTGTCCTTAACGGAGGAAACTTCAACTTATATTTTTCTCGGACCATTTTTTATTAAAATTAAATATATTATAATTATTATATATATATATATATACTATATTATAAAACATTTAACAAAAACTCTTAGAAATCATTTTTTATGCATGAAGTACTATTTATTGATGCATATTACTTAAAATTTAAGATTACAAATAATTTTGCGTAAGTACAACTTATTAAAACTCCAATTTTAAATTCTTGTAACTAACTGTTGGTAAACATAATTAAATACATGATAACCAACCATTTTAAATATAGAAAATCTAAAATATAATTAAGATAATTATTGAGTTTCAACAGAATGTTTAATTATTAT
>NC_037542.1:551916-553093 GCF_001531365.2 Cynara cardunculus var. scolymus | reverse complement strand
TGCCTCTGGTCCTTCTTGCCTCTGGTCCTTCATGCCTCTGGTCCTTCATGCCTCTGGTCCTTCTTGCCTCTGGTCCTTGATGCCTCTGGTCCTTCATGCCTCTGGTCCTTCATGCCTCTGGTCCTTCATTGCCTCTGGTCCTTCATGGCCTCTACATCGCCTCTGAACCGATGCATCGCCCCTGAACCGATGCATCGCCCCTGAACCAATGCATCGCCCCTGAACCGATGTATCGCCCCTGAACCAATGCATCACCTCTGGTCCAATGCTTCGCCTCTGGTCCATTTTCTTCCCCTCTGGTCCATTTTCTTCGCCTCTGGTCCATTTTCATCGCCTCGGGTCTTCTTCCAAACTTAGTTGTTTCAGCAACATTTTCAGATTTTCCATCCTTGGCCGTGATGGTTTTGGCAAAACTTTCAGAATAATTAGGATCAATTTTTGGTCCTAATAATCAGTAAATTATATTTTATTGGAGATTTATAAGATTCGTAAATTGGGGTTTGCTCAATCGAGATGTTACAAGGACCAGGCCTCCAGGATTGCCTTGACGATAGGCATTTCTGCGATTCAGCGTCGCAATATAAATTATGCTGCGGTCATTTTCGATGACCTGGTGCTAAAGCTGAACAAGCGCCAGCGAGAAAAGGTGGTGCCTTACACCAGGTTCCTCTCTATGGTAATGACTAAAATCTTCAAAAGTCTTTACCCTACAGAAGGTAACCTTCCAGCATGCCGGCTTGGCTCCCGGATTCTGGAACACAAGCTGAGGGACAGTGATGTGGCACTCTCTTCCATTGTGTCCATCACTACCTCTTTCTCTCAGGAGGCAAGGACAAGGGTAAACCCCCCCCCTCCCCGCGTCTAACCCAGCCATCACAACCTCTTCTAAACGCCCTTCGCAACCCACTCTTGGTTCTCCTCAGAAGGCCAAGAAAGCCAAAAAGGGGACAACCACGTCACTAGCTGAAGACTCTCAACAGGTTTCAGTTATTGAAACTAGCCTTACCCCCGAGGCATTTTCTGTTACCCCTCCCAGCTCTTCAGTGATCTCTCCTATCACTATCGTATCAGTGGCACCTTCACCAATCACTTCAGTGACCCAAATCACTGAAAGTGTAGATATCAGCGCCGCCACCGCTGAACACCCACGTCTTTTCTCAACCATTTTCTCTTCTCC
>NC_037542.1:549581-551381 GCF_001531365.2 Cynara cardunculus var. scolymus | reverse complement strand
GATCTTGATGCGAACTTCCTAGCCCTCCAGGCGGACGTTCAAGAAGTTCAGAGTTAGCTCCAGACTCTCCAAGAAGCTGTTCACGCCAACAACGGCGCCATTGATGTTATTCACAGCAGGGCTGACGATGCTCAGGCGATTGCTGATCAGCAACTTGGACTTCTTCAGCAAATCCTGGATGCTGTCYRTCAACCAGCTCCAGTGAGTGCACCCTCCTTCTCTGCTGATGATCGTGTTCAGCTCCATGAGACACGTGAGGCAACGACAACTCTAGCCAATGCTTTGCAAAGGCTGAAGGATTCAATGGTTCTCCAGCGACAGCGCTTGGACGAACTCTCTAGCCAAATCTCTGTTGTTTTAGCCAGAGAGGGGGAGATGAGGTCCAACGCTGGTGGATCATCTGATGCTGCTCCTACAGCTTCTCAGGCTGTTGGCCCAGTATCAGCTTCTGTTGCAGTTGAAGCTGAGGCTGTTGAAGCTGAAGCGGTTACTGCTCCGGTAATCCCTACCATCGAAGCTGCCCAAGCTGAGGTTGTAGAAGCCATCCCTAGGGATGATGYCCATACCGTCACTGCTGCTGGTGATGATGATGATGTTGAAGATGGTGAAGATGATTATGATGAAGACGATGATGAACCTGTCATTCCAGACACCGGAGATGATCTAGATGGTGACGACGACGACGATGATGAAGATGACTTTACCATCAAGTTCCAGAAGCCATCAACAGTCACCAGAGGTGTTGCCCTCGAGGAAGCTCAATCCCATGGGGAGCAAAGACAAGGTGAATCGACTCCATCAGGGCACCAGTACCCCAAGTCGAAAGGCAAGGCGGTCGCTGAAGAAGGCAACTTGAAGGTACTTTTCTCATGCCCTCAACAAACCTTATTTGAAGACGCTACCTCTCAGGTAGTGATCACTTCAAAATATCAACTTCACATTCCTTCAACAACCTGCGGTCGACTGGAGTGGGTATCTGATCAACCCAGCTCTTATACTCCAACAGACCAGCAGATGTCTCAGCTTAAGGAGTCGCTCAACCAGACTAGAGTAAAAATTTCTCTTCGTACCTCTAGTGGTGGTGAGTTTGACTTCCTTTCTGAAGCTGAAAGACTCGAGGCATTAAGGGCTGAAGAAGAGATAGAGCTTCAAAAGAAGCAGACTGAAGACAGCTTAAAGCTGGCCAAGTGTCTAGCTGCTAAAGTCCTTTCCAAGAAAAAGTCCAAGAAAACGGTGAGTGCTGTCCAAGCCCAAGCTAAACTTCTTTCTATGGAAGAAGCTGAACGCAAGAAGAAGCTGAAGCTTGTGGACAAGGATAAGCAATGGAGCGTAGCAAAGCTGAAAAAGAGACTCAGTCCCTAACAGGCCAACTCTGAAGAAGGGTGGGAAGAAGAAAATAAAGCTCTCTGATCCTAATGAAGGACCATCCCTAARGAACGAACATGAAACAAAGTTCTCCTTAGATGAAGTCCTGAAGGGTCATAAGAGTGTTGACATTTCTATGCTGAATCTTGACTTGCCATATAAGGGTCCCGATACACCCAACTCTGTGCATTTTAAACCTGAGTTAGGAGTTATATTCCTTGACTATGAAGGTGAAGTCAGATTTCAGAGAACGTCAGAGCTACGTCTTTGTCCAATGGATCACTTGTTGTATCTTTTGCTCTGGATAGATGATAGCATGCCTGGAAGAGTCGTCGATCTGAAGATACGAAGGGAATTCCTACGTCGAAGAAACCTTGGTGAAGATGTACATGATTACATAGATCTAAGTGTTCTAAGATAAGATTCTCTTTGTAA
>NC_037542.1:546651-549261 GCF_001531365.2 Cynara cardunculus var. scolymus | reverse complement strand
AACTGAAAAAGATCCCAAAATAGTAAAAAGGGACATGTACTTCATATATAACTTTTCCTTACTATTATTTGATAAGATAACTTTCTTTATGTTATATTGTTATCATCAAATAGGGGGAGATTGTTGATCCTCTCTCTCAGTGGTTTGATGATAATCCCTTGTTCCTTTCACGTTGTATTTGTGTCTCTGTATTTTCAGTTCCAGCGATCATCACTGAGTATGTTCAGTGATCGCTGAAGAACTTGCATTGTAAATTCATCAGAGACAAACAATACTTCAAGAAGATAACACTCACACCAAAGATCCTTCAGCGAACGTCGAAGACTAAAACTGAAGATTAGAGACTGACAAGTACGTGATATGAAGCGGTATTCAGTGATTACAGACATGTCTACATATGTGTGAAGACTGCTCTAGCTTCAACGAATGATGATGAGACCTCCAGGTCATCCCAGCATTCAGTGATCAAAAGAAGCTTGCTTAGCATGATTGTTGTTGTCTTGTCCTTTTGCACACAAAGGAAAATCCCATACCCTTACAAAAGTTAGTACGGTACGGAGCCGATTAGTCGACTCTTTGTCCACCAACTTTAAGCAAGGTCTGCTCAAGAATAGTGCTTTTGTACTATTCACTGTAGCAAAGGACAAGCCTTCCTCTTAAGGCTTGCCACACACTCTAAACCTACCATATCGCATTAAATATTCATTTAATGCACTGGGCATAAATATAAGTGTTTCTTCTCTTGTAGAGTGCGCGCATCTCTCTGCAATTCTCTTCTTACTTCAAGCATCTTCTAGCTTAAGTAAAAGATCTTCTTTTTAGCAAKCTCTTTTCTTGTAATTGCTAAAGATCTGTGTGTAACCAAAGATTGTTTAGATAGGTTTTCTTTACAGTCTTGTAAAATCTGTATTGATCTTCTTTATCAATATATATTTTAAATTTGAAAATACTGTATTTGTATTCATCCCTCCCTTCTACAAACTGTTTCTATTCTTGTAGACCCTTTCGGGACCAACAATTTCTTTAATAGGTTACTATCTGTTTTTTTTTTTTTGTCATGAGATTACTCCATTGTAACTTTTTCTTTTATTACAATTTGCCTTTTCGTTCGATTTGGTCCCATAGCTTTTCAATCCTGTCCATTTTCGCATTAATCTATTTGCCTGAATTCACGTCAAAACTAGACAAAATTGCATTATATTCCACTAAAACAAGATAATTGTGCATGCTTAACAATTGAAGTTATCAAACATGTGGGTGCCTGCACCTGTTTTAAACCAATATACTTGAGTTTGCTATTTTTATGCATTGATTCATTAAAGAACTCAAAAGTGTTCTGATGTTGTACTAAAAGATATATTGATGGAGAAGTTCATAGAGTATGAATCTGCACATAGAATAGAGAATTAGTGGATTGTCAAATAACCAATTTCTGATGATCGTCTCATGGTGGAGTGTAACTTTGTGACCATTGTCATATGTCTGTATATTATTTTTTAGCATGCATGTTTAATGAGTTCATCATTTCTCAAGTGGTTGATTATGAATCTTCTCCATTTAAAATCTTAAATGGTGTCTATTCAACAGGAATATCGTAATCATGGAATGCAAATGGCTAGACGTATCAAAACCATAACCGGGACAAAAGAGAATGTGAGGTGTGCGAATTCCCTTTTTTAACATAAGCTGATGACTATGGCAGCCGGTTTTGTTATTTAGCACTTGAACATCTGCTTTCAACCAACGAGTCCTGTTTCTTTTGTATAGTTCTTGGATTTTCAAATGCATTTAAGAGAACCATATATAGATTAAACTGATATTTATGTTGGACCAGAACAAAAGTAGATGAATTGGTGAAACTTATGAATTCAACATGTCCCCAATCCGACAATATTGGGATTTTTGCATATGAAGTAAGTCACTCTTCAATCAGAAACCGACTTTTATCTCCTTCCTTTAGTTTTCTTACCTCCCATTTATGGTGCATATCTAGAAACTGAGTTCTTGTTTCATAAATCCTACTCTCTCTCTCTCTCCACACACACACATAGATAATATATATTTTGAAATGCTTAAACAACTCTTGTTCTGATATAACACGTCTGTCTCCCAAAGCACAAATGCAAGCAGCAACAATGTCCTATATGATTATGGGCATGTCATTGTTATGGTTACTTCACAGGTGAAGCATCATATCTTTTTTTCTCTTCCAGTTGCTGTTTCTAGGCATCTGACTTGAAAGAAAGGAATACAAGATCGTGAACGAAATACGAGAAGCAAATTATGGGCCTGTTTGTTAGCAAGCTTAATGAGTTTTAATAGGACCAAAAGTCTTACCCTGTAAGTGAGAGATAAATTTTTTATCCTTTAAGCACTTACCAAATAAAATATGCTTACCAACAATCTATTTTCATGATCATGAATGCTAACCAACAAGGTAACTATAAATGTTTACCCTATAAGCGTTTAGTAAACGACCTTTTAGCTAGGTACCCAATTTTCATTGATAACTTAAATGCTAAAAACATCATTTTATCGATATATATATATAGGAGTGATCATATGAAAACCGCCCTCATTTGTGTAAACCGTGCAAACCACCTTCATCTG
>NC_037542.1:517993-544806 GCF_001531365.2 Cynara cardunculus var. scolymus | reverse complement strand
TATATATATATATATATATATATATATATAATCTCACTATACCTGCCGACCTTGTAATAATAGTGTTATAATCCTAAAAGAGTTGTATCAATAAATTTAGGTTTGTGTTGTACTAATAATTCACATGGACTTTTGGTACATTATCACTTTAGGATTAAGTTCCGGCGAGAAGGAGAGTTAAGGTGAGAAGCGTAAGAAGAGGTCTCTACCTTTGGATGCACATTAGAATGAGATGTATGGAGATGCACCAGATCAATCCCCTTATCAAGCGATATTCATGGGTAGGTTTGAGATTAAAAGTGATCAATGATCCAGATCATTTCTTATGTTTCTCACCTTATGTCTCCTTCTCACATGGTCATTCACCTGTATATAAAATAAAAAATTGTTTTGTTTTAGTGTTTTAGTGTTAAGGTGGAGATGAAAACACTTTCAGTTATATGTTTTTAGTGTTGGATTAAAGATATAATCATACTCCACAAAACATAAAAAAAAATATGATGTAAAATAAAGCAAATTTCTTATTAAAAAAATTATCCCCTATAATTTTTTATATTATTGTCCAAAAAAATACTAATGTAAACGTTAAGAATGCCCAAAAATAATTTTTCCTATTAAAATCATATACAAAGTCAAAAGTCTTTCACTGCAGTGGCAAGAGGTAGTTGTGTTGGAAAGAAGTGTCTACGTGTCGTAATTATATTGGGGTAGAGATCTTGCACAAAAATGTGGTGTAGAAAGGCAAAAAAGAACACAACCAAATAGGAGATAACCTACATTTGAACATATATAAATCTCATACGAAAACTAATGTAGATATTGTAGATAAATCTATAGGGTTTGTAAACCCATTTAATTTTAAAATCGGATTAATTCATAAATTAAAAATTATTTTAAATATAAATACAAAAATACAGCATATAATTTATATAGAAAAAATAAATTCCACGTCATATTTAAAATAAAAAATATTTAAAAATTATTCATCTTGGTTATTTAACCAAAATATCATATAGCAGGGTTTTTTAAATTTAAGTACCAACTAAGATCTCACTAATTGATGCAATGAAAATTAATTTCAAGTATCAAATTAAATATTTTCTTTTTTTACGACAAGAATTTATGAACTAAAAACGTCCAAACAACAAGGAAACAACGAAAAAGAAAAGAAGCCCGGTAACATACAAGACAAAGGAACAAAGCCTAGAGACGATGATTTGCGCTGACCCGGTGGGGAACCCGGCTCATCTGACCCGAACGGGGATAGGGATTCTCCGCTAAAATGGGTCCCGAGACCAAGCCCAGGGATCCCCGGTAGACTCAAACCGGGGTTTGACCAGAAAATAAACTGGAGACGGGATATTAATCCCTGGCGGAGGGATATCACGGGGCAATATGAAGGTGTTTTTGAAGCCCGTAAAAAATTCAATCGTGTCGGAGTCTACACCTCAAACGTCATCTATCAAGAAGTTTTACGTGATGAATAAGGTATAATCAACAATTATATTATTACACATTTGGTACCATATGTTTCAATTAAAATTATTGCGCCATTTTTTGCAGCAAATATTTACAGATGAGTGCATCACCAAAACTAAACAACAGTTTGGATATACGGATGAACATTATTTAAAAATGATTGTATTTCTTTGTTCAGTTAAGAATTTCAAGTTTTGTAATGAGTTCTCAGTATATGGGTTTAGAAACTCAATACGTGTGCAATAATTTTTCATTCGATCTTGCTAATACACCGTATTAACCTTCAACTTTAAATATTAGTTGAATTGCAAAATAACCACATAAACTCATGATTCAAAGCTAAACTAATATTTCAAAATTGTGATTCACCCGCGCCGCATCGCGCGGGTATACCACTAGTTTCTTTTAAATGCATGAGCTTGTTTTGTTAGGTTTATTTGGGTTTATCTTTGTAACTAAGGGGCCATTTACTCAAATGCTTATCCGGTAAGCACTTACTAATATGAGTCAATACTATACTTTATTTAGATGCGTAAAAGTTTAGTACATTAAAGCATATCGAAATGCAACAATTTACTAGGTAAATGCTTACCTAGGTAAGAATCGTCATCCTTACTTACCGGGTAAGACTCTCCATTCTTCTCATCGCTCTTACCCGGTAAGACTCTCCATCCTTCTTATCGCTCTTACCCGGTAAGATTCTTGACCCTTCTCATGTTCATCCGATGAAAAATTTATACGTTATACACTTGTCAAGTAAGTGTTTAGTAAATCACCCCTAAAACTTATACACATTGAATCAACCAAGGGAGACTCATGTACAAATTGTATGTGATATTTGTATTAGATTTTTAAATTTTATATTATCATATTTGTTATTTGTATTTATGTTTTGCCTTATTGTTAAATCATATTCTAACATAATAAATGTGATATTGAAGTATAATATGTGATTGTTGATTGCCTTATTGTGTGATATTCTATAGATAATTGTCATTTTTGTGTTTCTAATCACATGTGATAAGTTGTGTATTTTTTTACGAGGATCAAATATAATCACATGTAATTTAAAGCATGAAATTGATATTATGGATCCAATAAAATGTGAAATTTTAATAAAAGAATTAGGAAACAAGTTTACGAGTTGATTGCACGTATCATATGTTATATTTAACAGAGACGTTCCAATCTTTTTGGAGGCCCTGCTACATACAAAACTTTTGATTACATAGCATTAATGAGATGACATATAATATATGTTAAGAATAAAAATTGGCTAAATCTAAAACGATTAACAATCTGAAACTAAACCTATACCATTAATGATTTGAACCTAAAACCAAATAATTAATGGTTTGAACCTAAGTAATTTCAGCTATAGTTTTACATAGGTCGATAAAAAACCCCTAAAAACATGTAAATTTGAACCCCAAAATTTTGGGGGACCTTTTCAAAATCTCACATTTAACATGCTAAGAGACGGCCCTGATATTTAACAAAAATCGAATATGAGTGCATGTATATATATATATATATATATATATATGATATATATTTATTGTATATAATTTTTTCAGTTTAAACTTTTAACATAAAATTATAAATTATAGAATTTCTGTTTTCGAAATTATAAAATTAAATGTTTATTAGTTAATTACTATTTTGGGGATTCTATAAAGGCATTGATTATATTCTAAATGGGCCTCTAAGCCCAGTTGTATTAATAATAGCCTTTTTAGATGTAGCCCAGTCTGGAATTAAGCCCCGTCTGAATGATAAGCCCGTAACCAAGAATTAAGCCCAAAATTCCATTCAGACAAATTTTCAAAGGTTTTGCAAATTTATGAACACAACGATTTATTCGAAACCATTCTAATCCTATCAAACTAGTAGTAGATCCTTCATACATTAATAAAATTAGTACGAATCAATTTGAATGCTTGGTGGTGAAAAGTTTATTTAAAACCACAATTCAATACGATGATTCAAGACAAGTTTATGACTTGAGATCATGTGAGAGTAAAGGTTTTTCGTGAGACCCGTAAAACCAATTCTCAACATTTGGATTAGATCTACAATCTGAACATTCATGATCACAAAATTGCCACGAGATTTATCAATAATTACAAAATTGCCACCGTGCAACTTTAGACCATTTGATCATTAGCTTATAAAATTGATCAATGAACATAAATTGGTCTTACGGGTCTCACGAAAAACCCTTGGTTTCACGTGAAGCCAACCTCAAGTTTAGTGTTTCTATGTTTATGTTATGTAGTTTCCCTCTCTTTTCAAATTATTGGTCTTCATTTTCTACTTTACCTTTTTTGTATTTTTAGTATTCATTCGAGTTGTCGATTTCCTTGCCCGCTGCGTTACCCGAAACTATTGTTGCTTGTATTTGAACTTGACAAAACTTATATCTACTTGTCTATCTGTGACATCAAGGGTTCTCTATATTACTCTTGTTTCATCGACAATTAATATACATTTGAATATAAATAATTGTTTTTGAAAGTGCAAAGTATAAAAGGTTAGATCTTAAAAATAAGAATTATATCCTTATTGTAATAAAAAAGGTCATTTTAAGCATATGACACTAAGGCCTTGCTTGTTTTTTAAAAATCTCCACTTAAAGATTGTTTGGCAGTTGCTGAATGGCTTGGTGCAAGATAATTAAGTGGTTAGAATGAATTAAAAGATTCTTATGATATAGTGAAAAATGAAATATGGCTGTTTGGTAATTGTTTAAAATGAAATTAGGGTTCTGAATGGTTTTTTTTTTTTGGGGGGGGGGGGGGGGAGGGGGGGAATATACAAATCATTCAGAGGGTTTTAGAACCATTAATAGAAACTTTTTTTTTCCTCAAACAAGAGTCAACTCTTAGCGATTCAGGAGTTTCTTCTTAATGAAACTATTAAGAGGTAAACAAGCAGCTCCTTAGTAACCCTTTATGTCTGATTTAGTCAAAAGTTTGATGATTCAGATTGTTTTATTTTATTTTATGATAAGAGCCTCTTAAGTCTGAGCGTGTTCTGGAATGATAAGAGGTAACCTCTCCGTTCTTATCGCTTCTCACTTGTTGAGATTGATTTAATCACTAAGGGGAAAAGATATAAACAATTCAGAGAATTTTAGAACCATTAAGAGAGAAATTTTTTTTCTTCAAACAAGAGTCACCTCTTACCAATTCAGGGGTTTCCTCTTAATAGAACTATTAAGAGGTAAACAAACATATCCTTAGTAACCCTTTATGTCTAATTTAGTCAAAGGTTTGATGATTCAAATTGTTTGTTTTTTATTTTATGATAAGTGCCTCTTAATTCTGAGTGTGTTCTAGAATGATAAGAAGTAACCTCTCCGTTCTTATCGCTTCTCACTTGTTGAAATTGATTTGATCATTCTCAATCTTTCCAATCTTATCTCAATCGAATAAAGTCTAGATCACGCTGAATCTCTCCAGATCATGCTCAATCATTCGAATCTTTCTCAAGCGCCCAAACTAGAAACCTAAAATCGATCAACTTTCTCTCAATTAGGAAACAAAATAGATCGTTCTTGTTTTTTTTTTTTTTTTGAATAGATCATTCTTGTTGTTCTCTGTCTATTCCTATAGTTGCACTCAATCAATCTCAGGTTATGTTTCTCAATCGATTCTCTAAATCCATCCAATCTCTATCTTTGACTCTCTGGATTAGGTATAGTTCTATACTTTAAAGTTTCATAAAACTTTAGTTTTTGTGTGTGCATGTTTCTCTTTGCCATGCATGTTCTAATAGTTGCTTGTGTATAATCATCGTATTCTAGAATATGTGTGAGCTCTTTTTCCGGTTAGGGCCTTCTTCTTGTGCTACTTTTGTAGATATTTTTATTTTAGAATATGTGAAATCTCTCTTAGTGTTAATTTCATCAATACTTTCTAAGCTGTTAATGGAAATTTACATACTCAAGTTTTTGGCTAATAAATGGATTTAGGCATCAAAAGCTTAAAAGGAAATCATCCTAATAATCTTGGATGTTCAACTTTAGAATGTTCTTTGTCTTCTTGTATATACCATCATCATTTTGAAACTGGTCCAGTCTTGGGTTTGTTTTTCTTGTTATAAATTTGATTATGTATCATGTTATAAACCACTAGAGGTGATCATTTGCGGGCTAGGGTAGAGCCCGACTGTTGGATTAAGAACACGATAAACACACAATAAAGATGCGAAAAAGAAAACAAGAACACAAGAATTTACGTGATTCACACGATTATGGTGATCGTGCTAAAAAGATTATTATTAGGCATACTGTCGTTACACAGGTTTTGTACGTCTTGCTTCTTGGGTTGCAAGGTTGCAAATGGATCTATTTATAGAGTAAGAATTAGAATAAAATCCTATCTGGGTCAGGCCTAAATTCTGAAATATTTCCTTCTCTAATTTTTAGCCCAACTATCAAATTTATCAAACTCCACAACTCAACAATCTCCCACTTGGAGGTCGATCAACTAATTTGTTACCATCTGGAACATGTACTTTGTAAACCTCGTCTCTCTCTAGTTTACGCCTTCCTATCAAGCTTTTGGAAGGCCAGTTGAAGTCATACATAGCTTCAACTTCTCTGTCAACAAGTAATTTGCTGATGGAGAATACTTTTCTATAGGTCGTTTTCTAGTGAATCTTCTAATAGTCGGGGTTTCTGTCTCTACCTCATCTGTAGCTTCATTTTATGAGCTGCCACTATCCTCTATGCTCCCACTTACTCCAGATTCTTTAGACTCATCTAAGATTTACTACTTCCTAAACTCTCACTAATCTTTGAAATGTTGACTGGTCTTGCAATGTCTTTTTATGAAATCTCATCATACACAGCTTGATCTTTGCCTTTTGGTTTCTTACTAGTGGATTGTGCAAATTATCTTTGTAAAGAGCATTCTAATTGAATGTCACGTATCTTCTTCTGATAAACCTTTTGTTGTGGTTATCCTAGAAGCGATAGCCATGTCATCCAACCCAAACCCAATGAAGGTACACTTATTTGCTTTTGCCTCAAGCTTTTCTCTATCTGCATCCTTTGTTGATTCTCTCTATCAGTGATTTGATGATGATCCCTTTTACCTTCTGAAGTGTATTATCTCTGTATTCAGTTTCAACGATCATCACTGAGTTTGTTCAGTGATCGCTGAACATGTATTGTAATTCATTCAGGGACCAGTATCCTTCAAGAAGACAAAACTCATACCACAGATCCTTCAGCGATGTTGAAGACAAAAGATGGATATTAAAGACTATCAAGTTCGTGATCTGAAGTGGTTTTCAGTGATAACAAGCTCGTCTACACAAGTGTGAAATCTGCACAAGATTTAACGAAGACTGATGAGATATTCAACATCATTCCAGCGTTCAACGATCAAATGAATCTTATCTAGCAAAATAGTTTTCGTCTTGTTCTTATACACACAAAGGACAAACCCATACCTTTCAAAGTAAAACATTGTACGGAGTCACTCCTTTGTATCCAAATGTACTTACCTACTTTATGAAAGATGACTGTTAATATACAGCCAAAGGACTATATACTGTAACAAAGGACAAGCTTTCCTCTAAAAGCTTTCCACGTGATTTGTACCTTCTAAATTGCATTTAATACAATGGATATAAATAGATGAGTAGCTCTTTTCTCAGTTATCACTCTTCTTCTCTAATCTTACCCAAGAAGATACTTCTCTCTCTACTACCTATCTAAGATAAAGACCCACCTTAACAAGTGAAGAACACATTACTTCTTATCATATATCTTGTAGCAAGTCTTTTCTTATTGTTATCTGTCATTTTGTGTGTATCTTTGATTGTTTAGATAGATTATGTATCCTATCTCTTACGCCAACAATCTGTAAGAATATGTATTGATTCTCTTTATCAATATATATATATATATATATATATATATATATATTTTAAAAGAGAAAGTTATTGTTTGTATTCATCTTCCCCCTTCTACAAGCTGTTACCTATAAACTCTTGTTGATCCGGCTGGGACCAACAAGTGGTATCAGAGAAGTGTTTGTTTTGTGTTGTATTATTGTTTTGTTGGTGTTTTATTATCTCTTCTGATAATTTACTTACCTTTCAAAATGGCTTTGCAAAACACTAACACAAACTTTTACGACAATAGCTCCCTTCCCAAAACTCCCCAGTTTATGAAAGACAACTTCAGTCTCAAGAAGAACCGAATGTCTTTCTTTTTGGAAGGTGTGGATCCTGAGATTTCATACTACATAGAGAATAGACCTTATGTTCCATTCGTTATCTCTCCAGCAGTTCCTGTAACTGCTACAACTGTCGTAAAACCTGAACGGTAAATTCCAAAGCTCTCTCATCAATGGAATGATGAAGACAAGAAGAAGGTGACTTTAGACACTCATGTGAGGTCTATAATAGCTATGACTCTTCCTGACGAGATCTATTACTATGTGATGAAGCTTAAAACCTCAAAAACCATGTGGAACACTCTCTATGTTCAATATGAAGGTACTTTTGAAGTACAAGAATCGAGGAAGATTAATCTAGTAAGACAATATGAAAGCTTTCTTTCTGGAAAAACTGAATCTTTGTCTGAGGTACATCAACGATTTAATTGTCTTCTTATCTATTTGAGGACAGTTGGAAGAGAATATTCCAACTCAGAGACACTGACAAAATTCCTTGAATGTTTTCCAGAAGCATGAGATCAGTATACCATGTGTCTCAAGATGTCCAAGGACATGTTCTCTCTTTCTCTCAGTTCTCTTATGGGATTTTGCTTAATCATGAGTAGTCCCGACAGCTGAAGAAGAATTTTCTAAAAGACTCTAGTAAAATGAAAAGCTCTCTGTTAGCTTTGTTCTCTGATAGCTCTTCAGCTGACCCTTCTATTTCCTCTTATGTTTCTATTACTATATTTGATCCTTCTAACTCTAAGGACTTGACAGACGCTGATCTTTCAGAGTTTGATGAGTCGTTGAACATTCTAACTAACTTTTTTTGGAGGTTCGCTATAAAAAGCAACTACCACAAATCTCCTTTGTGACCATAGCTAAAAAGCCAAAGTAAAACCCAATTGATAAAGCTTCAGCAAGCTGCTACAACTATCAATGGAAAGGTCACTTTACTTGTTAATGCAGGTCGAAGAAGCTATCTTCCAACCTCCCATCCTTCTTCAGTTCTCTTAAGGACAAATACCTGAAACTGAAGGAGAAGTACAAGAAGATGAAGAATCTTTAGCATAAAGAAAAATGTCTTGTCGCTGAAGAGATTGACCGGGCCGACTTTTTGATGAATCATCCTCTGACGAGGGAGGCACAACCCACCTCTATCTCATGGCCAAGGATGTCAAAGATGAACCATCCGAGACATCATCCTTCAATGATTCCTCGTCATCAACCTATGTTCAGGTATGTACCCTGAATGAACCCTCTTCTTCTTCTTCTTCTTCTTCTTCTAATAGCTTATCTGTACTAGATACGCCGACAGTTGACCTTTACAATGCCCTGAATGGAAAATCCAAAGCTGAAAAGCTTAATCTTCATCTTCAAGAACAATTAGAGAGTTGTCATTCAAAGATCAAAGAGTTGACCAAAATTGAGAAAAATCTTCAGGATTAGATCATTGTAAACCAGACTATTAGCATCAAATGTGAGCAAGCTATCGTTGAGCATGAGCAAACAATTGCTGAACTCAAGGTTGAGAAGGCTACCATTGAAGGGTGGTGCAAAGCCTCTATCAAAGCCTCTAAGATCATCAACGCTCAGATCATTGCCAAGATAAATAGTGGTCTAGGATTCTCCTATGATCAGGAAGAAAGTATCACAAACAAGTCCATGCTGAATTTTATTACTTTTGTCTCTTTCATTCCTGACACTTCTTCTTCTCATTACTCTTCCACTGAGGCTCCTCTTGAAGGAACTCATTCGAGTTCAGGATGCAAAAACAAAGGTAAATCCATTGTTAGCGCTCCTCTTCCCAAGAAGGCCAATATGTCAAATAGACCCAGATCTATTTCTTCAGCTTGTAAACATTTTTTCTCAAGGACCAAGGTCTCTGAACCCTCTCAGATATCTAAGCCAAAGTTGAAAGTGAATCTTTCACCCAGGGTATTTAAACCCTCAAGTGTCCTCGTCAAGACATAAAAAGGTATCCTTAGAGCTTGTCCCTCTTCTATTCTCTCCGACCCTTCTGGCTCTAAAGCTTCTTTCAGCTTCAGAAAGTGTCATCATTGTGGCAAAACTTCTAATATTGCCAGTAAGTGTACTTCAGCTACCAAATCTGGTCCGCCAACTAACATAAAGAAAGTAACTAAGGCTGAAAAATTAGCCAAAGCAAAATCAACCACCAAAGTTGTGAAAACGACTAAGGTGAAGAAGATCACTGAAGCCTCTTCTTCAGGCTCAGTGAAGACACTTGTTGACTCTGAGTCTTCAGCGTCAGTAGATGTCACCTCTAACTCCGCTGGACTCATTGAGAAATGGGTACCAAAGCAATCTTAATCTGTTTTCTTTTGTGGGAAGACAAAGGTATCTAGTATCTTAATAGTGGATGTTCAAGACACCTGACCGGAGACAAATCCCTTCTCACAGATTACAAAGAGGAAATAGGCCCTTTCGTGACCTTTGGAGGAAACACAAAAGGATATACCAAGGGTTTTGGTATATTAACCAATGGTGCAACCATTTCAGACGTGTTGCATATGTTGAAGGACTGAAGCACAATCTTTATAGCATCAGTCAGCTGTGTGATAAGGATTTCACAGTGAATTTTCTCAAGAACTCATGTTATGTCTATGACAAAGATGATAACCTCTCTCCTACTAGTTCTCATCTAGAGAACATGTATGTCATCAACATGGATTCTCCCTTCACTGACAATAGTTGTTTTCTCTCTAAAGCCTCTTCATATATCAATTAGTTATGATAAAAATGGTGTTCTCATCTCAACTTCAAGACGCTGATTGAGCTGTTTCGAAAGGATCTTGTCACTAGCCTTCCTCAACACTCATTTGCAAAGGAATCTCTTTGCTTAGCGTGCAAAAAGGAACCTCTCCGCTTCAGCTAAGTTGAAGCAAGTCTCTTCAATGACCTCTTCGCTTTAGCTATTGCACATGAATTTATTTGGTCCTGTCAACGTGCAATCAATAGCTGGAAAGAAGCTCGTTATCATTGACGAATTTTCCAGGTACATTTGGGTCTTTTTTCTCAGATCTAAGAGTGATGCACCTGAAGGAATCATCTCATTCGTCTAGCATAATAGTACTGAACAACAACAGAGTACGGTCTATCAGGAGTGATCATGGAACTGAATTAAAAAACAGTACCATTGATGAGTTCTTTGAGAACAAGGGAATCTAACACAACTTCTCAGCTGTGAGAATTCCACAATAGAATGAGATCGTTGAAAGGAGAAATCGAATGATCATCGAAGCCGCTCGATCAATGCTTAGTAAATCTCGTCTCCTTACTCAATTTTGGGCTGAAGCTGTCAGCATCGCTTGTTTTACTCCGAACCGATCACTGATTGTCAAGAGATTCAAGAAAACAGCTTATGAACTCTTCCATAAAAGAAAGCCTTCTCTCAGCTTTCTATATATCTTTGGTTGTTATCCTTAACAACAGAGACAAACTTGGAAAGTTCGATCCCAAAGCTGATGAAGAAATATTTATTGAATATTCTTCAATATCCAAAGCCTTCAGAGTATTCAACAAAAAAAGACAAACAATAGATGAATCTATTCATGTCACTTTTGATGAGTCTCAATCAGCTAACTCTAAACCCATCTCTGAAGATGATGAAGAGTTAGATAACTGGATGATATCTCACCTAAAGAACCTGAAGCTTTCTTCAGCAATCAACCGAATGCTGACCTCCCTGAAGTTGACGATGATCCATTTATCGTTCCAGATGTGACTAATAACGGAGCTGAATCCTGTTCAGGGATTGCTGCTTTCCTAATGGTCACTTATCCTCTTCTACTTCAAATACTGACCCTTCAGTCACTGAACCTCTATCAGTAAATAAACCGCTGTCTGAGGCTCATTTGGCAATCCAACCTATTGCTGAAGACTCTCTTGTTGAAGCCTCATATTCTATGCTTGAGCCCCCAATCTCAGAAGGTTATCTTCAACCAGCTCAGTGATGGAAGAAAGACCATCCTATCCATCAATTATTTGGTGATCCAAGTGCAGATATTCAGACACATTGTGGTGTAGGTAATATCTGTCTCTTTGTCAACTTTCTTTCTTTAGTTGAGCCCAAACAAATCAACGAGGATATCACTGACCCAAGCTGGGTTACTGCTATGCAAGAATAACTCATGGAGTTTGATAGGAACAAAGTCTGATACCTTGTCCCACGTCCATATAAGAAAACTGTGATAAGCACCAAATGGGTTTATTGCAATAAGTTAGATGAACAAGGAATTATAAGCCGTAACAAGTCTCGTCTTGCTTCGCACCAGTGGCTAGACTCAAAGCTATTCGACTCTTCCTATCCTATGCTGCCCATAGGAACTTTAAAGTCTACCAAATATATGTAAAGAGCTTTTTTCTGAATGAAAAACTTTAGGAGGAAGTTTTATGTTGAACAACCTCCAGAGTTTCTTTACCTCAAATATCCTAATCATGTCTATCGATCGGATAAAGCTCTTTATGGGTTAAAACAGGCCTCTTGTGTCTAGTATGACACCTTTTCTTCATTTCTCATCTCTGAAAAAAAAATTCGTGGAAAGATTGACCAGACCCTATTCCTTAGGAAAGTCAAGAGTTATATCATTCTAGTCCAAATTTATGATGATGATATTATATTTGGTTCCACTAATCCCTCTTTGTGTTTTCAGTTAGCTAAACGCATGAAGAAAGAATATCAGATGAGCATGACGTTAGAACTGACTTACTTTCTAGGTCTTCAGATCAAACAATCTGATAAAGGTATCTTTATCAATCAGATAATGTACATCAGGGATATGTTGAAGAAATTCGATTTAACCAACAGTTCATCTATGACGACTCCAATGGCTCATCCTCTCTCACTGAACAAGGATCCAAATGGAAAGCTTGTAAACGTTACTATTTTATAGAGGAATGATTGGCTCCCTACTATATCTCACCATTAGCCGACCTGATATTATGTACTCTACTTGTCTTTGTGCAAGATATCAGTCTGAACCTAAGGAATAACATCTGCTTGTTGTAAAACACATATTCAAATATCTTAAGAAAACTCCTAATCTGGGCCTTTGGTATCTAAACACTCAGGTTTTGACCTAATTGGTTATGCGGATAGTGATTTTGCAGGTTGCAAGATTGATAGAAAAAGCACCACTGGAGACTGTCAGTTTCTAGGTGGAAATTTGGTGAGTTGGACAAGTAAGAAGCAAAATTTAGTGTCCACATCAACTACTGAGGCTGAATATGTTGTCGCTGGAAGCTGTTGTGCCTAAATCCTTTGGATGAAAAACCAGCTCAGCAACTATGATCTTCAGCTCTCAAAGATCCCTATCTATTGTGATAGCACCAGTGCCATTGCAATTGCAAACAATCCTGTTCTTCACTCTAAGACCAAACATATTGAGATCAAATATCATTTTATCTCATGTTATGAATGATGATATTGAACTTCACTTTGTACTCACTGAGTACCAACTCATTGACCTTTTTACAAAACCTGTTGATGAGACAAGATTTTATATCTTAATCAGCGAACTTGGAATGTTGAATGCTTCCTTCAACTGTAAGCAATACTTAGTGATACATAAGTAAAATGATTCAGTGTTTCTTATTCTATCACTGAACTCTTGAGTAAATGTATCTTTCTCTCTAAGGTATGTATACTTATCTTCTTTTCTAAATTCATAAAACCATCACTGGTTATTAATCAATGATCAAAATGTTTTAAAAGAGATGTTTTAGTCTTTCCTTCTATCACTGAACTCTTGAGTAAGTATATCTCTAAGGTATACTTGTCTTTTCTTAAAGCAAAATTATTGCTGAATCTTTCCTTATTCAGTGATTAAAATGTTTTAAGGTGAAATGATTCAGTGTTTCTTTATCACTGAAATTCTTTAGTAAATGTATCTTACTTTTCTTATTCAGTGATCTTGTGTTTTAAAAGAAACTTAAACCATCACTTAACTCTTTTCTTATTCAATGATCTTTTAGATGGACAATGATAATGAGCGGTCATATTTTTATGACGTCATTAAATAATGGACTCTCGTTACGTGCGCATCCTTCTGACACACTACTTCCAGCCAATCACAGGATGATGACATGCAAAGTTTTTCATCATTGCACATCTTTTCGAAGCGTCATTTTCCTCTCTCCTTCTCTCTCATCTCACCTATAAAAATAAGAGTTACCCTCTCATATTTTTCTTTATGCTTATACATCTCTCTAAAGAACCTTTGCTCTCAAGAATTTGTGCAAACAAGAAATCCAAAAGAACTCCTACGAACTAGTTTCTTTCTTCTTTTCTTTATCGAAATAGGTTTGTAATCCATATTTTGGTTGTCTTCTTCTAAGAAACTTTGTTTGATATTTAAAAGCGATTCTTCTTTCTTTTAAATACAGACAAATAGTTTAAGAATCATTCTTCTTTTTGATTTTAATCTAAGTTTCAAAAACCCAAATCTTCTTGAAAACCCCTATTCTTCTTCTGGATTTTTCAAAAGAAAGTTTTTCTTTCAAAACTCTATCTTAAAGTCCCTTTCTAACATTAATCTGTGCACCTTTTTTTTCTGTCCATCTTTTTTTTCTACGGAAATGGATGCACAAAGTATTAACTTCACTTTGGAGGAAATATCCTTAAAACTCAATAACCATGTTGCTCTGCTCGACATCCCTAAAAACAAGTCGCAGTTTGCAGATGCTGCCAAGTTTCTAAAAAACTATGTAATGGGTTTCGCTCTTACATTCAAACCTATAATGATGAAGGACCTGCCCCAGCAATTCTGGTACACTACCAAGGCAAAGGAAGCCATTGACAATGCTGGGAAACTGCTGAGCAGATCTTCTTCATGTACAACAACATGACCGTCAGCTTCAGCGTTCCAACCGTCAGGGTACTCTACGTCTTCCAAAGACTATGCTCTTTTCCAGAGAACCTAATACTGAATACATCATCAAGACCCTGGATGATATCGGTTACAACTGGTTGCTAAAGAAGAACTCGAGCACTAAGCTGAACAAGTCCTTGACAATGATTGAAAAGAACCGCATGTCTGCCGTCTGAAAATCTCTTTTCTCGCATTTCATTCAGTGCATTTGTGGCAAGACGGAAGGACAGGACCAAGCCTCATGAGTGGCACTAAATATTGGCACTTTAGTGATTCAAAACATCAATGTGAACTACGCACAATTGATCTTTGATGACGTGGTGCTGAAGTTGAACAAGGGTCAGCGTGAGAAGGTGTTGCCCTATACAAGATTTATCAGTGGGATCCTCTCCAAGATCTTCACCTCACTGAAGGTACTCTTCCCATCTGTCGGCTTGGGTCCAGAATTCTCGACCACAAAACCAAGCTGTCAGACGTTGGTCTATTCATCCCTATGTTGAGGATAGCCAATGCTTCTTCTACCCTTTATTCTTCTTATTCTTTTTCTTAGGTGGTTAAGACCGTGTCAAACACCCCTCAGTCTATCCCGACCACCACCATCTTATCCTCCAAAAATAAGACACATTCTGAAACCATCTTAGTCCCTTAATGAGGGCTAAGAAAGCCAAAAAGGGGAAACCAACACTGCTAACTGTGACCTCTCAAAAGGTCTCAGTTATTGAACAGAGCCTTACCCCCAAGGTACTCGCTCTAACCCTCCCTAGCTCTTCAGTTATCTCTTTAGATATTATTGTACACGTGGCTCCTCTTCCAACCATTTCAGTGACCCAAACCATTAGAAGTGTGACTACCAGCATCGCGCTGTTGATCACTCATATTCTTTCTCTGTCATCATCTCCTCTCCTCCCTTTATGTTGGACCTAGATCCACAACAAATCAAGATAAAAATAGTGCTTGACAAAAGATTGTAGAAGATGATGATAAAAACCGGCCATTTTCTTTATTGAATGAAAAGAAAAATACAAATCTCTCTCAAAAACCTAACAGACTCGCATGTGATTGAAAACCTGCTAACGATTGTTGGAATTGTGTATATTTTGTATTCTAAAATCTATGCCTAAATCACCTATTTATAGAGGATATTTACAATGAAACTAGATCCTATAAACATGGAAAGATAATCGCTATCACAAATAGGTTGTTATAGGATTAACATCATCCTCTCGTTCAGAGTTAGAATCACTCTGAACTTAAGGTCTTCAGACTTTTTTTCTTTAGAATTTGTCTCTCTCCAGATTTTGTCTCTTTTCAAACTTTATCACTTAGTTGCTTATGAGAGTCTGAAGTCGGGTCTTCTCTTGAAATAACTCTAAAGAATATCTCTTCAGACTTGCACTTGTACGTTTGAGCTCACCCAAACTCTTAAGTCTTCTTTTCCAAAGATCTGAAGATAAGTCTTTAGACTTAGAAGCTTTGAAGTTTTCTTTTCCAAATATTTGAAGATAATCTTTAGAATAGAAACTCTAAAGTCTTCTTTTCCAAAGATCTGAAGTTAAATCTTCAGAGTTAGAAACTTTGAAGTCTTTTTTTCAGACATATGAAGATAAGTCTTTAGATATAGACTTAGTTGATAGTTCAGATATCTGAATCTTCATACTTAGCCTGATTTTCTTTGATAAAACTTTCATATTATTTAGGACAATTTTGGTCCTAACAATATCCCCCCAAAGTTTTATAAAGCAAGCATGAACTGAAGCCTTCAGGTCTTCTCCCCTTGCTTTCTATAAGAAAACTTTGGTATGCATGGTATTGATGAAGTCTTCAAGATCCCCCTGAATAAAGCTCTTTCTCTTTAGTTTCAACTTCAAGATAAGATCCAATGTGAATACAGCACCAACGATTGCACAAAATGCAGCTTTAACTGCAGAAAACTCAACACAAACTTTGAACCTCAGAATTACCACTTGACCCCCATAAGCAGCTAATTCGTCCAACTATGGGATAGATGTTGGTCTCAGCCGGATCTATAAGAGTTTATAGGTAGCATTTTGTAGAAGGGGGGATAAATACAAACGCATAAACTTTTACTTTTAAAATTATATATTGATAGAGAAGGATCAGTACAAATTTTACAGATTGTTTGCAAAAAAGATAAGGTAAAGAAAACCTATTTAAACAATCTAGAGGTACACACAAATACACTTAGCAAATAGAAAAGATTTTCTATAAGAAAATAAGACTTGGAAATGTGTTATTCACTTCTTTGAAGTGGTTCTTTCTCTTTAGAGAGAGAGAGAGAGAGGTTTCTTCTTGGGTATGCTTCTTAGAATAAAAAAGACAAATTCTAATTGCTTGTGATATATCTGAGTGAAGAGTACTCAACTATTTATACCCATTGCATTAAATGCAATTCAGATGGTACACAATGCGTGTCAAGCTTTTAGAAGAAAGCTTGTCCTTTGCTACAGTAAATAGTACTTTTGTCTATTCATGAGCAAACATCTTTTCATAGGGTTGGTGAGCACTAGAGTCAACTAATTGGCTCCATACTGTACTGTACTCAAGAAAATGTATGGGTTTGTCCTTAGTGTGTGGAAGGACAAGACAAAAACCAACGTGCATGGTAAGCTTCAGTTTATTGTTGAATGTTGGGATGACGCTGGAGATCTCTTCAGCATTCGCTGAGGCTTGTGCCATTTTCACATATATGTTGACTAGTTTGTAATCACTGAATGTCGCTTCAGATCACAAGCATACTAGTCATTAATCTTCAGTTCTTGTCTTCGACATTGCTGAAGGTTCTTTAGTGTGAGTTTTGTCTTCTTGAAACATAAGAGTCACTGGAGAGTTATAATGCATGTTTCAGTGATCACTTAATAGAGTCAGTAATGATCGTTGAAACTGAATAAACAGAAACTCTATACTTTGATAGGTAAAAGCGATTATCATCAAATCAATGAGAGAGGATCAACAATAGATAAATGTGTGAATTTCGAGACAAACCAGTGCAACCAGTCTTATGACAAATAATCTTTCATTGACCCACAAGTTGAATAAGCATTCGGTTTAAGAGCTTAATCTGGTAAGCTCACAGAATGGGTACCAAAACAAATTCGCTTGAAGTACCAAGGCAATTACCTTTGACATTGAGATTTGGAGAGAAGTATTAGCATTAGGAACATGGCTTTAAGAACATCAAGACAAGCAGAAAATATGAGTTGATTTCCTTAAAACTTTCAGCAGACTGAATAACCATAATCAGATCCAATATTCCTAGCCAGAAGAGTGATTATTAGCACTCAGAATTCTAGATCACAACCATAACTTCAGAGAAATGATTGTAGAATTTCAAACCTCTAATTGATCAGGTTAGAAGAATGACTAAGAACACTCAAAGATCTAATAATTTCCAGAACCTCCAGAACACTGATTGCAAACTTTCAAGACCTCTGATTGATCAGGTTAAAAGAAATGAGTGAAGGAACTCAATAGTCTAGCCTCTTATAGAAACACTCTAGAGTAATGATTGCATATACTCAAACTCTGACAAGTCCAATCAAATACCAAAACCAATCAAATAGTTCTGAAATTCTTTCAAATCGGGCTTTAAACATTAATCCCAAATTGATTGACAAAAATCAAATTTTGACTTAAAAAAAATCAAAATTGACAATAATGTTGTTGATGCTTCTTAGGGCAGACCTTGATGAAATGTCACCTTATTCATTAACCACTGGGTGATTTTAGGCAAACAAACCATTAAACAGACACATTAAGGGTCTTGAACAAATACTCACTGAATGGGCGACGAGCATAGGTTTATGCCTTAGGAGAAGAGCACCATGAACACTTGTATATCACCCCACGCCTTGGGTGATGAGCACATACCTGACAGTATCAAAGTCCAAAAGTTTTACTAAATCCAAAAATTCATCAAATAAACCTAGTTTTGATGATCAAAACAGGTTCGAGTTCACCTAAAAGCAATCCTTTAAAAGAAATTTGATTAAAACATAAGAATATGGTGAATCGATCAATTTTGGGTCCAAAAAAAATAGTCGAACAGGAAGTAGTTCATGGATGAATACTGTTCTATTGAAAAATTCTTGAATCTGTTGTAGATAGATAGATCGTGGGTGAAGGTTAATCAATTCGGCTCTGATACCAGTTGTTGGATCCAAATCCACAACAAATCAAGATAAAAATAGTGATTGATGAAAGATTGTAGAAGATGATGGATAGAAACCGGTCGTTTTCTTTATTGAATGAAAAGGTAAGTACAAATCTCTCTCAAAAACCTAATCGACTCTCGTGTGAATGAAAACTGCTAACGATTGTTAGAATTGTGTATATTGTGTATTCTAAAATCTATGCCTATATCACCTATTAATAGGGGATATTTACAATGAAACTAGATCCTATATACATGGAAAAATAATCTCTATTGGAAATAGGTTGTTATAGGATCAACATCATCCTCTCGTTTAGAGTTAGAATAACTCTGAACTCAAGGTCTTTAGACTTTCTTTCTTCAGACTTTGTTCCTCTTCAGACTTTGTCTTTTTTCAAACTTTATCACTTAGCCGCTTGTGGAATTATGAAGTCGGGTCTTCTCTTGAAATAACTCTGAAGAATATCTCTTCAAACTTGTACTTGTTCGCTTAAGCTCGCCTGAACTCTGAAGTCTTCTTTTTCAGAGATCTGAAGATAAGTCTTTAGACTTAGAAACTCTGAAGTCTTCTTTTCCAGATATCTGAAGATAAGTCTTCAGACTTAGAAATTCTGAAGTCTTTTTTTCAGAGATCTGAAGATAAGTCTTTAGACTTAGACTTAGTTGATAGTTCAGATCTCTGAATCTTCAAAACTAGCCCGGTTTGCTTTAATAAAACTTTCATATTATTTAGGACAATAGTGGTCCTAACAATTTTATTTCCATCTTCAGTTCATACACTGCACCAGTTAGCCTTAAAATTGACCTCTAGATTTTTGTCGCAGAACTGATCGTTACTAAATAATTTGTGCCCAAGTCCCTCAACATATGAAACTTCCTTAATCGTCAAATTTCCTTGAACAATATCACCATATCCAATAATTGGTGAAAATTGGTAATTCCCAAAACGTACGGTTCCTCCAAAAGAATCTGTGAAGTTAGATAATAACTCTTTTCTCCCGGTCATGTTTTTTGAACATCCTGAATCTAAGAACCACACATGACAGTTAACCTGCAACACAGATTACTTCACTTTAGATACCCACTTAACGATGAGTCCTTTAACATTTATATTTGGTTGGTGGTATACTATATGTACCAAACCAACTATTTATAGAGGTTGTCCTTGTTTGAGATTTGGCTTTTGAAGGATTAGCAACATAAATGAATCATACACAGAATTAAAAAAAGCAAAAGGAACAAAATCACCCCATCCACAATTAAAGCGACAAATCTTTCCATTTGTTAAATGGATCAATTCATTTACATAGTACTTTTTGACAAAAGATAATTTATCTGTTACAAATTAGAAAAACTGTTATTCTTATTCTTCTTAACAGAGTGAGATGACTTTGTCTCATCTACTTTTGTAGATTCTTTTTCTTTCCAAATACACTTGAAGGTTTGCTTTCTCAAAGAATTATCTGAAACATCAGAAACAAACTCATCAGAAGAATGTCCATAATTAACCTTTTTTTTTTTTTTTTTTAACAAATTTTTTCTTTGTTTCTGTGAATACCTTTTAGATTTATTCTTTTTATAGTAGGTATTCACAGGAACATATTCAGATTTAGAACTTTCTCCTTTAAAAAACTTGATCGATTCCGTAGCCTTTTCTTTACCTTTATCCGAAAATCCAACGTGGCTAGGAAGTTTTTGTGAGAAGTCAAACTGATTATTTTTTCGTTTACACAAAGATCTAAATTTAGAATTTCAGAAAAGTCCATTTCTTCTTCACACACTTTTATATCATGCAAATCAATAGATTTACAAAAAGATTAGTGAAAAAGTTTCACATAAATGGCTTGCATGAAGGGGCTTCTGAATCAAAAGAATCAATATTTTCCTCTTCTTCCACAACATTTTGAGATTCAAGATTTTCAATTTTAGACAAAAGTAATCCCTTTTCCTTTTCAAATAAAATTCTTCTTCTTTTAGAACATTTTCGAGTTGAACTATTTGTTTCTCTTGAACTAGAGTTGGAGTATAAGGTTTATGTTCAACCTGTTTTGAAAAAAGCACAATTGTTGAATAACTGTGAATGTAATCAGTAGAAAGTGTAGGCACTCTCGTAGGATAACTTTCATTCGGTTCTTCATTGTTAAAAGAAACTTGCATTTTATCTATTCTCTTTCTGTTTAAATCTTCTTGCTCTTCTACTTCATCAAATGATTTCATGAATTGAATTTTGTAATTTGGATCGAGGTCTAGATATTCAAATTTATACAATGTTGGAGTACGGTAAAGTGGCTTCTTCAAACAATTTGGATTTTCATAGCCTAATCCTTCTCTCGGATTGAAAGTCTAAATTCATTAGGTTTGTTCAGAAAAAATGTTTGATCGGTTTGTCCTCTTATAAAGCTTTTGCTCAAGATCCTTAAGTTTTTCAGTTAAAACTTTATTTTGCAAAGCAAGAGAATTGTTTTTAACAATAAGGTCATCATTTCCAAACTCTGGTAATTATAACTTTTCTGACATTTCAAAAATTTGTTTCTTCAAGTCATCCTTTTGATCATGTAACTTTGTTTTTCAGCTTTCAAGGATTGTGCCCATGAAAAAAATTCAGTGTTTTTAGCATGAATTTTCAAGTAATCATCTTGTTCTTTTTGCCGTTTCTTTTCAAGAACAGCCATAAGATCTTTTTCTGATTTAAGTTTTAGCTGAAAATCTTCCAATTTAAGCATCATCCTTTGCATCTGCTCAAGATAAAAAGATTCAAATACCTCAGAACTTGATTTTGATTTGGTATCTTCATCTTCCGACGGATCAGTATCCTCTCTAGCCATTATACAAATATGAGCATGAGCCTCCACTTCCTCTTCTTCATCAATCAAATTTAACTAGTGATCATCTTCAGCCATGATTGCTTTACCAGCATCCTTTTGTTTAGAGAGAAGCAATTTGTTCTTGTAGTAATCAATGTTTTTAGACATTGGTTTCCTACAATTGACATCAAAGTGACCTCTCTTTCCGCAATTATAGCACTTTGTGTTCTCATCAGCCACCGTCTTCCCACTCTTCTTCTTGTCATCATATTTGTTCTCGTAGTTCTTCTCTTCATACTTCTTCTTTTATCCAAACTTGTTCTTGTACTCATACTTTGACCCAGACGAGAATCTTTGACTGTTGGAATGTGGCATTTTTTAAAACTTCTTCTGAAAAGCCCTGGTCAACATTACCATAGCCTCCTTTAACTCTTTCATCTCTGAATCTATCTCTGTCAGAACCTTCTTCCACTGATGAATCACTCTTCTCTATTGGCTCTTTCAAAGACGAACTTGCCCTCGATCTGCTCTTTCTTTCAGACACTAAAGCTAGAGGATCAACAATTACCTTCTCTTGCTTTCTCTTTGCTTCCCTGATTTGAATGATCTCTTCTTCGTTATGTTTCAAAGTTTCATAAACTTCATGAATATCAATTTCAGACAAAGACTTGTTATGCTTAATGTGATTGGCAAAGGACTTCCATTCTGGCTATAAGTTGCTAAAAAATTTCACATCAATCTTAATTTTAGTCTTGTTGATCTCATTCTTTGTTAAGTCATTAAGCAATCTAGTCAACCTTTCATACACATCATCCAGACTCTCTCCTTCCTTGGCTTTAAATTCTTTATAATTGTAATGCAGTTAGTAATCTTCAGTTAAGTTCCAACCTTGGAACCCATCATGATCTTCTCTATTTGATCCCACATACTCTTTCCTAGTTTTGTATAGCTATCAATACTTGTGTAAATCTCATTAGTCAGGGCTTGCATCATGAAATATTTACACAAGTAGCATGTGTATTCCGTTCAGGTACTGCTGGTACTTCTTGCCAAAACGTTGTTGGACCTTCAGTCAATGATTCCATGATTTCATCACAAAGATTATGTCTAGCAATAAAATCTAGAAATCTGTCTCTACACTATGGATAGTCACCTCTGAACAAAACTGGTGGTTTTGTGTCAGAGCCAATTGCCATTGCCTCTATGGAAGTCATTTTCACAGATTGATTAACTTGACTTTTAAACAGTTCAAAACTCAGAATATCAGAATATCTTCCAACCTTGGAAGTAAATCGCCCAACTCTTGCTATAAATCACCCAACAAAGATATCGGTCAACTTAGATATCACCCAACACTAAATCTCCTAATATACTTAGAAAGATATCTCCCAAGAAGAATACAGCCCAACAAGAAAAACACAAATATCGCCCAAAGCTTGAGCGATACACAAATATCGGGTAAAGCTTGGCAGATGAACTTGGAAATCTCTTAATACTTGAACGATTTATACACAACACTTGCACAATATCGCCAACAAACATTTACAATGAGCGATATATGACAGAAATCGCCTAACACTCAAGCGATATACACAAAATATCTTTGACTAATAACCTTGCACAAGCGATAAACACACATTATTGGGCAACCCTGTCAAGGACTTCAAAAATGATTCAATGAGCGATAATTCTTGAGTAAATCACCCAAAGGAGATCTTCAATAAGCGATGAAAGCCAATCAAGTAGATTCTTTAACAGATTCGATTAACACTACAAAACTCAACCAAACTGATTCCAAATTGCACAAAAATTCTCGAAAACATATTAGAAACAAATTTTGTAGACCAAATCTTGCTAAAAACAGATCAAACTGGTCAATTTGATAAAAAATAATCAAAAACAGTTTCAAGAACTCAAAGAACAGTCGATTACAAAAACCCAAAATTGGACTATGAATTCAATCCAATTGATGAATTCAATGATTCAAATCAATCACAAAATGGTTTTAGATCAAATTGCAATGAGAATCAACTCAAAACTCACACAAAATTTGATTTTGAATTTAAGAAATATGACAGAAAGAGTTCGACTAAAACAGGTTCAAGAAAGTTCAAAGTCTTCAAGAAATCACACCCAAGAATGCTTCAATTTTGATAATTTTGGTTGTTGTTTCCTGCTCTGATACCAATTGATATTCCCAGAATTCAAACAATTAATCAATTTACAAGCTCACAATCAAGATCAACAATGGCAAATTTAGAATGTAATAGAGAGAGAAAGTTTCCAAAGGTTTTGTTGTATTAATTCTTCAAAGCTTACAAGATTATAGAATGATAGGCACAACTATAAGATTACAAAGCAAACCTATCTATTTATACTAAACCAAAAATACAAGGAAATAAGCTTGAATACAATTACAGAAATATTAACCCCAACAAATCTCATCTTGTAATTGATAAAAGGATCCTTAGATATCTAAAAGGCACACATAGCTTAGGCCTATAATGTCCTAACTATTATGGTTTTGAACTAATAACATTTATAGATGTAGATCATACAGGTTGTAAGTACACAAAAAAAGTGCTCCCAGATCATGTCAATTTTTGGATGGCAAGATGGGTTGGTTAGACATCAAAAAAACAGAACTATGTATCAACTTCTATATCTAAAGAAGAGTATGTAGCAACTGCAGGTTGTTGTTCACAAGTCATTTGGATGAAAACACAGCTTAAGGATTATGGATATACATTCAATAAAGTCCCTATTTACTGTGATTTTAGAAGTGCAATTGCAATCACTGCAAATCCAATCAGCACTCCAAGACTACACATATTGACATAAGCTATCATTTTATTAAAGATCATGTAGAAAAAGATACAACTGAAATGTACTTTTTTAACACAGGTTATCAACTTGCTGATCTCTTTACAAAACCTTTGGATAAAAAGAGATTCAACATTTCGGTTAGCAAGTTGGATATACTTAATTTGACTACTTGATTATATTGAATGATGAATCAGAGTTTACATTCACATACAATCGGAGATCTGACTATGAAGGATTAATCTTTGAACTGCTAAGTATGAAACTCTAAACTAGTTGTTTTAGAGATTTGAATTAGTACATTCAAAGATCGAAGCCTTTATAATCAGAGTTTCTAAATGACTAAGTACAAAACTTTGAATACTTTATTCTAGAGTTTAGTCTTAGTTCATTCAGATATCTGATTAACTTGTTTATATTTGAATTACCTATTAACATAAAGGTTTACTTGATAAAATAACTAAGTCAAGTAACTCTGACTAGGTTATTCAGAGTTGAGATTCTTAAAACACAATTTTATTTCAAAAGTCTGAGGTAGTATATGCGTATTTAAGAAATGTCTAATGTAGTGCATTAAGACTTAAGAAAAGTCTGAGGTAGTGTATTTAGAGATTTTACTTAGTTTTTTGATAGAATTATTCAACTCTGAGTTATCAAGTTTAACTTACTCTGAACTAGTACATTCAGATTTAGTCAAGTACTTTTCATAACTCTTATTCAACATAACTCTAAAGTAGCAAATTTTTTCAAATTTTCATATCTTAGAAGCATACTTATATAACCTGATGTTTTTTTATCTAATCTTTACTTGTGATTTGAGTGCTTATGTTAAGGGGGGTATGTATTCTTCATACTTGATAATATACTTGTATTTGAGCTTAATCTGAGTGAGGAGCTAAGTCTGACAAAGCTAACTCTGATTTTAAATCTGAGTAAGCTAAATCTGAATTGTCAAAAGTCTGAAGGTATGTTATCTCTAAAACTCAAAATCACTTAGGAGAAGAACAACTTGTATGTTCATAAACAACCAATCATCATTTTTGAAATAATATTTGAGTATGGCTTGGTCCCTACTTATAAAAGGAATTAGATCTTTGGTACCCACCTTCTAATGGGTTCTTTTTCTTTTTACAAATCCTTTAGAAAAATCTTCCATTTTATTATGAGGACATTCTTTTACAAAGTGAAAGGGTTCTCTACAGTTATAGTATATTTTATAAGGAGATATTTCAAACTTGTTAAACCTCTTTTGAAATTTCTGAAAGTGGGGATTTTTTTTTGGGAATGTGAGAGTTGATAAATGTAAATGGTTTTGGTCCAAGAATGCTCACTTCATTTGTCATTTTAGGTAAGAACGAGAGAATTAAATTTTTTGCCTTTATTAGAAAAATATTATGGTGTCGGATGAGAAGAAGATCCAATGAATTCACATCATTTTATTCTGATACAAAGTCAGACCATTTTTGACAAGAGGCATGAACAAAACCATCCAAAAATTTATCTTTTTTGTTAGAATTTTTTGAAGAATATAGGAGGGATGTTGAGAATAAGAGGATCTTCCAAAGTAGGTAAAATCATTTTCAACTATGTATGAGTCTTTTGATACATAATAGAAAGAAAACCTAATCCACGAGCAATATTAGGAATTTGATAGTTTAAAACTCTCATATGATCAAGTGAGGCTTGATTCCAACTTTTTATGGTAGACTTTTTTTTGCAAGATCATGTAGAAGAAGACGTTTTCTATTGTTAATGTATTTGCAAATGAATTTTAGATCTTCTACCTCATGTTGAATTCTTTCAAAGTCCTTGAGTTTCTCAAAACATTCAGACAATTTGACAGTCAATTCTTCTACTTTCTTTTCAGCTTTTTATTTAGATTCAAGAGCATTAGACATTTTTACATACATACGATTGTAAAGATGAGAGAGAAGGAAGTACCTAATTATTTGAAGGAATATGAATTTTATTCGATCAAGATTCGATTAGATGGATCTTATCCAAGGTTCAAAAAGGCGTGAGGCATGGCTTGACAGGGAGTTCAAGCCTCAAGCCTTAGATGCCACAGCGAGGGCACGATATATTTCAAGGTGTGACATAAAGCGACAAATTTGTATCTCATATAGAGAAAAATTATATATCCATATATATGTTTTTATATATTATCTAATCATATAATGTGATAACCAGATCCTGGTTATTACCCAATGTATTTAATACGTGATTATTTTATTAAATAATTGTGTGATAGCATGATAAACTGATATGTTTGATACATGCTGGTATGCGAAATCGTGCAATTATTTGGATGTAGGAAAATATATTTCTATATATATGTGTGCATGAGTGTGCATGTGGGTATATAAAAATTATGTGCATATTATATGCATATAATATGTGTTTATATGTATGTATGCATGTATGTGTTAGTAAATATATGCATAGGTGTGTATGAGGGTTTAATATG
>NC_037542.1:500670-516978 GCF_001531365.2 Cynara cardunculus var. scolymus | reverse complement strand
CATATCAAGGAGAGGTGTCCATTTGTTATAAGGGTGGCATTGTCTTTGTGTGATATTGTATAACTCTTTCTATTATATCCCTTAAGACTACCGTGATCTGGAATCTTTATTTCTTTGTGATTTAAAGATTTAGGATCAAGGTTCTTATTGGAAATCATAGTCTGGATGTTATTGAGAAGGAAACGTCAGGTTTGACCTGAATCTTTGTTTAAACCTTAACTGATAAAGAAAAGGTTTAAAATGGTATTAAATGGAACCCGATTGGTTGAAAGGTATGGAATTTGTATAGCTACGTGGWTAGCTTGAAAGTGGAAAAGGATTTGATATTACCTTCTTGCGTATTCATATATTTGTGATATATGTGAATAATTGTTTTATAAAGGTTTTGGTGATCCTTCACCCTGCAATTACATGATTAGGGTAACTCACTAGATTTTTCAGTCTAACCCTCGTTTTGTGATTTTAAAATGTGTATTGCAGGAGGAGTAGAAGGTAAAGGAAAAGAAAAGATTTAATGCTTTTCTTATATGCATTTTGGATGAGGAATTGCTTCTGATGATTAGTTTTGTTGTTTAGTACAAGATTGTATTTTGAAATTTTTGGATCTTGTATTTGGTCATGATAGATTCTTGTACTAAGGGACCCGAATGTTAAAAGAATATGTAATTCTTTGGTATGAAATATGTTTTACATGCAATGTGTGAGTTGGGGCATTACAKAATGGTATCAGAGCCTGAGTTTAAGGGATTTAGGTATTTTAACAGCATGATACCTAGACTTAAACTGTTTTATTGCATGTTAAGGGTCCCGGACATAGTTAGCACCATTGGAWATAAATATGATAAGTTGAAAGAACAATGTGTAAGGTAAATTTTAATTACATCTGGCCAGTGTAATTATAAATTTACAGGTACATATCTGAACTTGAATACTTTATTATATTTGGGAATGTGAATACGTGAATATTGATATTAAACTTTGTAGATGTCTAGTCGAACTAGAAGATCTGAAAGAGTGGCTCGTCCTGAATCTGAGGAAAGGGAAGAAACACCCGTAAATTTACCTACCAGCATGCCTGGAAATAGAGGTCGAGGAAGATCAAGGGGGCGAGGTAGAGGGAGGAGTCAGTCTCAGGGAAGGGGACGAATTGAAATACATTCTGAGCAAGAAGAATCACACTCTGGGAATGTTCAGGGAGGAACGGTACCACACCCAGAATATATAACCAGAGAGTGTTAGCAGAAGAAATGGGGAAATTACGAGAAACTTTGATATCTATTATAAAGATACCTGCTAGAGTGGAAACAAAAAGAGTAGAGGTTTATCCATCTACTCCAATCACTCATAATAAAGAAGGAGATATAAAGACATTCTTGGCATGTAAACCACCAATTTTTTCTTGAGAAAGAGATCCGGTGAAAGCAATGTGCTAGATCAAAGAGATGGAGTCTGTGTTTAATACCATCCGGTGCCCGGAAACAGATAAAGTGCGATTTGCTGTTTCAATATTAAAGTCAAATGCTTTATTCTAGTGGGAAGTGGAATCATCTACCAGAACGGATGTTTTACAATCTATGTCATGGATGGAATTTGTGGATCGATTTAAAAATCAGTTTTGTCCTAAAACTGCTGTAAGACAAATGAAGGAAGATTTTCTGAAGCTGGAACAAGGAAATAGGACTGTACGGGAGTATACTGAAAAATTTATTGAATACTCTCGTTTTGCTGATCATTATGTTTCGACCGAATCAAGGAAGATAGAAAGGTTTATTTGGGGTCTGAAGCCCTCAATTAGGGAATTCGTTATTGCAATGAACCCCAATACCTTTCCATTAACAGTAGAGGCGGCTGAAGTGACTGAAAGAAACAAGAATAGACAATCGGAAGGGAAAATTATTGAGAAACGAAAATGGGAAGGACCTTCGTCTTTTCGAGGACCCAAGACTGTGAGATATGACAACCGAATTGAACAAAAGAACAATACGAAAGTTCAGCAGGGTAATGATAAAATGGATCCAAGAAAATGTTATAAATGTGGTGAAGCGGGTCATTTGTCCAGAAATTGCCCAACCAACAAAAGGTGTTTTAATTGCAATTGTCCGGATCATATCCGACCCAATTGCCCCTTGTTAAGAAATCCGCAGTTGACAATAGGGAGTAATGCATCGGGTAATCGGGGAAGAGTTACTGGGAATCAAGGAGGACAAGGAGGGGCGCGGGGACGATCCTTCCAAATGACCAAGAATGAGGCAGAAGCATCGCCAGATATAGTAACATGTACTTTTCTCCTGAATTCAATACGTGCTAAAGTGTTATTTGACTCTGGTGCAAACTTTTCGTTTGNTGATAAAGAAAAGGTTTAAAATGGTATTAAATGGAACCCGATTGGTTGAAAGGTATGGAATTTGTATAGCTACGTGGATAGCTTGAAAGTGGAAAAGGATTTGATATTACCTTCTTGCGTATTCATATATTTGTGATATATGTGAATAATAGTTTTATAAAGGTTTTGGTGATCCTTCACCCTACAATTACATGATTAGGGTAACTCACTAGACTTTTCAGTCTAACCCTCSTTTTGTGATTTTAAAATGTGTATTGCAGGAGGAGTAGAAGGTAAAGGAAAGGAAAAGATTTAATGCTTTTCTTATATGCATTTTGGATGAGGAATTGCTTCTGATGATTAGTTTTGTTGTTTAGTAAAAGATTGTATTTTGAAATTTTTGGACCTTGTATTTGGTCATGATAGATTCTTGTACTAAGGGACCCGAATGTTAAAAGAATATGTAATTCTTTGGTATTAAATATGTTTTACATGCAATGTGTGGGTTGGGGAGTTACATATAATGATATTACAAAAATGTACATTCATATTATAAGAAGAAAAATCATATAGATTATTATCATATAAATAGGTTTTTGATTAAATATTTAAAATAGAACTTAGAAAGATAATTTTACAACTTCATTTCGATCGTGACTCTGTAACGTTTATGAATTTATGAAACTGTGAGTGATGTAATTAGGTAGATCTATAAAAGTATTAAATCTAAAGATAAAAAATAAAAATAAAAAAATTTTGGAAAAAAATCACGTCTTGCAAAAAAAGGCGCCTCAAGACGCCATCGCGTGAGCCACACCTTATAGAAACCCTATGGCCCATTTCATAATGGCGGAAACGTGTCATGTGCCATGTCGTGATGGCGTACAACACTGATCATATCAGAATGTCTTAGTTCGGAGAGATGAGCCATGAAGCATATGTTTGCTTTATCTTTTTGTTCATTGTTGGATGATGAAGCAGATTCTACCCAATCATGTTCTTGACCCATCATTCCTTTATCTTTTCTTTGGGAGTTCTTCTATTTGAACTTGTCCATTTGATTTTCATTTCTTTTTACTATATAAGAGGATTGTGATGCATCAAATGTTTTTAAGATAGAAAAGGGTTTGACTTTTTGGATCTGCAATCAATTTCAAAATGTCCTTTCTTTCCACAATTGAAACACACATCATTAGATTTATCATGAGTGGACAAACTTTGATTGACAAATGAGGGTCCTTTTGAGAATCTTCCTTTTGACCTTCTCCAAAAGCTACTTTTAGTGACAACTTTATTGAATTAGAAGCAACTAAAGAAAGAGAGTCACTTATGTCTTGCATTGATAAACCTTTAGTCTCATTATCAGAATCTTCAATGAAATTGAAGGAAGATTTATCATTGTGATGATCAAAGATGAAACATTTGACATAAATCCAATTCTCTTAGATTTAGAGGAAACAAAAGCAATATTTTTACTTTTTGTCTCCTGAAAGACATTTTTCTTTAGTATTTTAGTTTGCTCGTAATCATATAAAGTTCCAAAAAGATCAATTAAGGGCATATGATAACGTTCCTTAGATGTTTTCATACACATGGTTATATTTTCCCAAGTGTCACGTAAATAATCCATAAATTTTCAAAGTACCTCAGCATTATCAAAAACTTTATCATGTACTTTAAAATCATTTAGAAGAGAGTTGACATGTTGTAGACATCTATGAGAGATTCATTCTTGTGGCATATGATAGTTTATACTTCCTGATAAGACTGATTATTTTGCTTTGTTTTACTTATAATGTCCTCTGATATAGAATGGTGTGAGTGTTCCACATGTCTCTTGCAGTGGAAAGATTCATGATAGAATGGTAGACATCATCTGGAAGAGACATAACAACGATAGTCCTGGCTTTGGTGTCAAATGTGACTAGCTTCTTGTCTTCTTCTAACCATAAGTCAAAAGACTTGACTATTTATCTTCCTGGTTTAATAATCTTGTCATTTTCATCTTTGACACTAGGAAGGAAAAAGGTAGAAAGTATGGGCCATTTTTAGAATATGAGGGATTTGTTTGTCAACTCCTTCAAGAAATAGTGTCATCCAATTTTTTAAAGAAAAAGTTATCTTTTAGAAAATGATGAGGTTTAGATAGAGTCATTATCATTAGCTGTGGAAGTCATTTCGGATCTTTTTATGAGTTTAAACAAACCTCTTTGATACCACTTGTTGGTTCTGGGAAGTGATGACTTTCACAAGAAATGTCTGTAGAAAGGAGCGTAAAATACAAACATGGTAGATCGGTGTATATTTTGTATAGAAAAAAGAATTATAGATTTGTTGCCGAAACTAGGAAGGTGAGACTTGTTATGATAAATAATTTGACTGTGATAAATTTGCTAACAATGAAAGAATGAGAGAAATAAGTACTCTTTCAAATCCGATGGACTAAAGAAGTTCTTTAGATGTTGATGCTGATTTTGTCTAAGAGACTATCATAAAGAAGTTCTTTCTAAACGGGTTAGTAATAATGAATGACAATGGTGATCTTTCATAGCTACAATTGCATTAAATGCTATTGTCCAACTTTAACGTGTGTCTTCATTTGATTTGATGATCCAACCTTTGAGGTTGATGTAGACACTTGTTAACTTATCACATCTTTTTATATGTCGAGGGAACAATAAAGAAAGTATGATACTAATAAAATAGTGTTTTAAAACTAACTTTGTCTGACATATTGTGCATGTTCTCATACCAAGATGGGTGTCGAAGCGTTGGTGAGTCAAACTTGTTGTACAAGTTTGTACTCCAAAATTTGGCATGCCAGTAGTAGTATTTGTCAAACTACTAATTGACTTTATCTTGTATTGATCTTATTTTTTGCTAGTTGACAAATCAATCCGCTCTAGTGACGTTCTTGACCTCACTTTAACTAGTCTCCATTTTGTTGAAGGCATTTTGCTCTTGGATCAGTATAGATAGTTACAAGACTTTTACAAGTAAAAATTCCTATCTTTTTTTATTTCGAAATATGTTAGACCCCATAAATCTTATTGTAAAAGTAATGAAAAATATACTAGTATGTAAGTGTAGAGGGCCGATGGAAGAAAAGCCTGAAGAAATCCTAAGTGTCCAAGCCAACCAGAGATGCAATGAAGGATCCATGCATCTCCATCACCCCTCTGGTCATCAACACTTAAAGTATTCAACAATGGTTCAATCAGAGATATCCAAGCAAGAAGATTCATAAAGACTCTTGATTGAACACGCTTCCTTGAAGACAGTTGGAGATGACTAATCGACAACTAGATTTCTATTGCTCAAAATAGTTCAAGATAATTTCCATAATTCTAGATTGATATCTTTTCTTAGAATATCTTATAGATATCTTTCTTTAGATAGTTATCTCCTAAATTAGATTACTAGTATAAATAGCTTTTACATTCCTTGTAATCATAGTTGTTCCTTCTCATCAATAATAGTGAATCATTTGACGCTTCAATATTCTTTGAATATTCTTAAGCTGTTCTCCACTATTATCCATTCATACGATAGATTTTGGTTCTTCATAACTTAAATCTTCGTGTTATTGAGAGATATGGGATCAACAGAATATAAGTTATATATCAGATTTCTAGCTATAGAAATATTATGAAGATGCTTCATTGGATACAAAGAGACTTGGTACATATTGTGGACATATGAATCTTTAAGTTTTAAGTGACCAAGAAGAAAGTATTTCAGATTTCTTTGGTCAGATGGTTAAGGTTTTAAAGGTGAAATAGTTGGCTTCACAATATATACAAGAGCATCCGATTAATGAGTTGCATCCGAGACCTAAAGATATAGGTTCAGATGTTACTATATTGAGACTATTCGATTGTTGAATTTCCTCGGATATATTCCTTGTAAGGCAATATAAACAAGAATTTATTTTCTAAGTGTTTGATTGGATACTATGAGTATTATTTACAAATTTGATGGTTGAAACTAATACATTCTTACATTAGAACTACCTCCTACATCACTTATAGTGTTCAAACTACAATCGACATTGCCTCCACCGCATGTCAAGAGATCAACATACACATAAAGTGTAGGCCGGTTATTTTACCCAACAGCAAATGCCATGAAATCACAGACATCATTAGTGTCGCCTAACTCATAAATTAAACAGGAATTATTGTATGCTAACCTAGTCATACCTAACAAAGCTGTTTAAGTCAAATTTTCTCTTAACATAATTAACCAAGCTTGGATGTATCACGTTTGGTGACATCACAGCATGGTGTATCATTTCTAAAGAAATATACTCCCACTCATCATTAACTTTCACCCATGAACCATTAGGACGAAGATGTAACTTAATATTTTTGTGACCATAACTCATTTTGAAATAAACTGAAGAAAGAAAGAAATATGATGAAGAAAGAATAGATGTCATCTTCCATCATACCTATGAAGAATCCATCCAGACAGTCACTAATATCATCTTCCATTGAGACAAGACGTGAATATACCGATAACAATTGATGATCCATCAAGACCATCATTGATGCATCTTCCATCAAAACCAATCAAGAACCCAATCAATATTGTCATTACAGTCAATGTATGTTAGTGTTTGTTACACTTCAAATCCCTAAAAAACTTTAAAAAGTATTTTACAAAAATCTAAGAATGAATTACACTGAAAGTCCATGTGGTTTGCTCAAAATTTGGATATGGTCTCTTAAGCGCACTGTCTAAATTGGTGGTCCTTAACTTTTCATTTTCATAACACTACAGTCGCTCGAGTTAAGATCGTTACATGAGGTCCATTAAGTTGAGACATATGCCTTTCACATGAGGGCAATTTAGACATTTTACCTATTTTTCTTTTAAAAAATAACTTATTATTAAATGTTATATATGATAAAATTAATTAATATTAGATATGTCTATGTCCCTCTATCTTCTCAAACATGGTTCCCACATGTCTGCAAATCAATGCTACTGGTGAAAACCATCCCCCTCCCTCCCAGTTTTCGAAGATGAAAACCCTCCAGATCAAGAAGAAGCTCCCTCTCGATCTGCTTTCACCACCTTCGTCTTTGGTTGTCTGATGTCTCCTCTGTCTCCTCTTATGGCGGTGCAAACACCTTATCTGGTGCTGCATACCTACCATGCATATTCACACATCTGGGTTTGGTAACAACGACACCTGAACCATATCAATTTGTTTTGGATTTAAATTTTTTAATTGATTGTTGTATGTTTAGATTTAGGAATTTTGGTTCGAGGTTTATAATAAATTATCTTGAAGAACTTAAAGACATATGAAGAAGATGAAAATTAAAGATGAAGAAGATGAATATTTATCAAATTAAATATTGATGAAATTGCACCTCATTTGAGGGCCACATGGGATGGCTAATGAACCTCAACCAGTGTTCTAAAAATTATAAAAATTAGGAAATTTCAGTATAGAGTATATCTAAATTTTAAACAAAATGTGGCTTTCACTCAAAATCTTATCATCTTACTATTATGATAAGTATCAGCCAATATAATTATATATATATATATATAGAGAGAGAGAGAGAGAGAGAGAGATAGAGGATATTTACTTTACAAACCACGTTATTTGTACAAACCGTACAAACCTCATTCAACCAATCATAATTTTTTATTTTGTTCATTTTTTGTAATTATGAGAGGTTGATTAATCATTTTTATAGTGAAGGGTGTTAATCATAGATATTATCATCTATATTATTTCAATTTTAAAGAAATACATGAAACAGTTTCATTAAAATTTCATGAAGTATTATATGAAACAATTTCATAACTTTAGATGAAACAACTTAATCAAAAAAAGTATTATATGAAACAATTTCGTAAGATTAAACAATTCATGAAAAAATTTCATTAGATTAAACAATTAAATCGACAGATGAAGGTTGTAACACCCCATTCCACACATTGCATGTAACATATACTTCATATACAAGAAATACATGTTTGTACACCACATTGGTCCAAAAAAAATTCAAAATACAATTCTTGCACTAATCCAGTTTCATCTATCAAAACTATACATGTTGACAGAAAATCTTCACGTAGATAATCATATAGGGAAAATAATATATTTTTCCCTTCCCCTTACTGTCGGCACTTCCTGCAATACATATTTAAAATCACAAAACGAGGGTGAGACTGAAAGGTCTAGTGAGTTACTCTATTTATGTTATTGCAGGGTGAAAATCACCAAAACTTTTAAGTAAAACAACTTTTCATATATATCACAAATATATGAACAAGTAAGAACATAATATCAACCTTTTTACTTTTCAAGCCAATAATCTCTGCTTGTAAACAATACATCAAAATTTAACAGGTTATTACAACGCCACTTTTAAACCTTTCAAATCAAATCAGGCTTATTCAAAGTTTTAGGCCAAACCTGTTATCTTCTCCTCAATAACATCCAGACTATGATTTCTAATAAGAACCCTGATCTTAAACCTTTAAGTCACAAAGAAATATAGATTTCAGACCACAATAATCTTAAAGGATATAATAGTAAGAGTTATATTACGTAACACACACAATTGCCACCCTTATATCCAAATGTACACCTATCCTTGATATGCCACCCTTATCCCATGGTACACCTCTCCTTGATATGCCACCCTTATCTCATGGTACACCTCTTCTTGATATGCCACCCTTATTTCCTCATAAAAATATTTCATAAAACAATTCCATATAGAATAGACCGCAGTCAATGGAATTATTATCAGTTCAAATTCATTTTGTCAAAATCCCCATTTATTGTTCCAAGAGAATCATATATTGACAAGTGAATACATAATCCGGTCAACCCTGTCCGGATAACAAATCCGGACAACACTTTTACAAAAAACTTGTTCGATTAAACACTTGGCTTAAATAGCAAGACCTTGTCCGGACAACACTATAATTCGCTTAACACTCGAATAAATTCCAACTCTTTTGTCCGGATATCAAATCCGGACAACACTATGCCTCATTGTCCGATTTAGAATAAATCGGCCATCTCATAGTCGTATTCCTACTTCTTTGGTTTAAACACTTGATATAAAATCAAAGATCATAAATCGCTCGACTCACATCCGGTTTATTCTAACCCGGTCAATGCACCAGGCGATTTATCATTAACCCGCTTATGCCTTGTCCGATTTAAGTTAAACCGCTCAACCCTCTTTGTCCGGTTTAATCTAAATCGACTAAGCCTTGCCCAATTTATATTAAATCGTCTAACTCTTATCCGGTTTAGGTTAAAACCTCAAACACTCATCCGATTTAACAGAATCCGGTCAAAAATTAACATTTATCAAGAAGATTAAAAGCATTTAACTTTTCACCTTTTGAAATCTCTTTCAAACCAAATTGAATCCGGACAATTTTGAGCAATCCGATCAACCTTACTCTCTTTAAATGGCTTACAAAATTCACAAAATGGCCAGAGAATAAAATGGGAGATCTCAACTTCTTTTATACCTTTCCTAAACAGGGAAGGCAGCTAAACAGCCCATGCACCCATATATCATGCATGTATTTAGAAATTTACACATACCTTACATACATACATGTATAATCATGCATACACACATAATGAATTTCATATATGCATATTCACACACACACACACACACATATATATATATATATATATATATATATATGCATTTTACATTACACACATATGCCCATATGTTTGATGCATACATATTTATGCATATTATTTCACATACTAACATAATCAAATATATCAAGTTATCATGCTAACACGAAATTATTTAACAAATAATCATGTATTCATTATCTCAGGTGATAACCAAGTCAAAAAGCCACGGGTACTCTGATCTTATTTTCGACTACAATTCCCAAGTCGCTTCTGGTCCTTTGTGAAAAGCTTCTTGCTGTTCTTTTTCCCACTGGAATTTAATGTTCTTCCAAGTCAATTTAGTCAATGGCACAACTATTTTAAAAAAGTCCTGAATGATAGTAACCTGCCAATCCCAAAAAGCTTCGGACTTCAGAAGGAGTTTTTGGAGCTTCCCATTTTGCAACAGCTTCTATTTTAGCTGGATCTACCTTTACCCCAGCTTTGGATATGACATGAGCCAAAAATTTTACTTCCCTTAACCATAACTCACACTTGGATAACTTTGCGTATAACTTTACTTTCCCTTAAGTCAATTTTGAAGAAATAACTTGCTCCCACTAATTGATCAAACAAATCATCAATCCTTGGTAAAGGATATTTGTTCTTGATCATCAATTTGTTCAATTCACGATAATCTATACACATTCGCATAGACCCATCTTTCTTTTTGACAAATAAGACCGAAGCACCCCAAGGTGAAGTGCTGGGTCTAATAAATCCTTTATCAGTCAGATCTTTCAATTGTCCAACCAATTCTTTTAATTCAGATGGAGCTAACCGGTATGGTGCCTTTGCTACTGGTGCAGCCCCTGGTATGAGATCAATTCGAAATTCGATTACTCGATATGGCGGTAATCCAGATAAGTCCTCTGGAAAGACTTCCGGATATTCATTAACAATCGGAATCGAATCCTCTTTTCCTTTATCTTTCTTTACATCAATTACGTATGCCAAACATTCCTGACACTTCTTTCGAATACTTTTCTGAGCTTTCATCACAATCAAAATACTAGTATGGTGATTCTAACGATCACCATAAATAACAACTGTTCCTTGGTCTGGCAGAGTGATTATGATTGTTTTCTTATTGCAAACAATACTAGCCTGATACTTTGCCAACCAATCCATACCCACCACTATATCAAATTCCTTCATTGGCATAGGGAATAACTGAATCGGCAGTTCACAACCCTCAATAGCAATAATACAGTTATTGAATACACTAGTAACATTTTCCTGACTATTAGCAGTATCAACTACTAATTCGTCATCAAGTAACATAGAATTTAAGCATGTAGTTTGAGCAAACGATGGCGATACAAACAAAAAGTTTGCACCAGAGTCAAATAACACCTTAGCATGTATACAATTCAGAAGGAAGGTACATGTTACTACATCTGGTGACGCCTCTGCCTTTTTCTTTGTCATCTGGAAGGACCGTCCCGTGCCCCTCCTTGACCTCCGCTGTTCACAGTAGGTCTTCCCCGAGTACCCGACGCATTACTTCCCATTATCAGTTGTGGAGTTCTTAACAACGGACAGTTTGGTCGAATATGATCTGGAGAATTGCAATTAAAACACCTTCTGTTAGTTGGGAAATTCCTTGACAAATGACCCGCTTCACCACACTTGTAACATTTTCTTGCGTCCATCTTGCACTCACCCTGATGAACCTGTCGACATTGCGTACATACTTTCTCACGACCTTCTGATCAGTTCTATTATCATATCTCACAGTTTTTGACCCTCGAAAGTTCGATGAAGGCCCCTCCCACTTTCTTTTCTCCATAACTTTTCCTTCTGATTGCCGATTCTTATTTTGTTCTGTCACTTCGGCCGCATCCACCGTCAGTGAAAAGGTATTGGGGATCATAGCAACTACAAACTCTCTAATTGAGAATTTCAAACCCCAGATGTACCTTTCTATTTTCCTAGATTCTGATGAAACATAGTGCTCGGCAAATCGAGAGTATTCAATGAATTTCTCGGGGTACTCTAGAACTGTTCCATTTCCCTGCTCCAGTTTCAAGAAATCTTCTTCCATTTGTCTTATTGCCGTCTTAGGACAAAACTGATTCTTGAACCGGTCTACAAATTCTGTCCAGGATAACGTCTATAAGACATCCGTCCTGGGCCAATGATTCAACTTTCCACCAAAACAAAGTATTTGATTTCAATACTGAAACATCAAATCGAACTTTACCTGTTTCCGGACACCGAATGGTGTTGAACACAGATTCCATCTCCTTGAACCAGCACATAGCTTTCACTGGATCCTTTTCCCCAGAAAATGTTGGTGGCTTGCATGCCAAAAACATTTTGATATCTCCTTCCTTGTTATGAGTAACTGGTACTGAGGGATGAACTTCTATTCTCTCTGTTTCCACCCTAGCTGGTACTCTCATGATGGATGTCAGAGTTTCTCGTAACTTCCCCATTTCCTCTGCCAACATATCCCTGGTTATATATTCTGGGTGTGGCACTGATCTTTCCTGAACATTCCTAGAATGAGATTCTTCAGGTTCAGGATGTACTTCAGTACGACCCCTTCCTTGAGACTGATTTCTTCCTCTGCCTCGTCCCCTTRGTCTTCCCCGACCTCTATTTCTGGATGTCTTAGTTGGAAGGTTAACGGGTGATTCCTCTATTTTCTCAGACTCTGGACGAGCCGTTCTTTCAGATCTCCGAGTTCGACTAGACATCTGTAAATTCATAATTACACTGGCCAAATGTAATTAAAATTTACCTTACACACTGTTCTTTCAACTCATCATATTTATTTCCAATGGTGCTAACTACGTCTGGGACTCTTAACATGCGATAAAACAGTTTAAGTTCAGATCTCCGAGTTCGGCTAGACATCTGTAAATTCATAATTACACTGGCCAGATGTAATTAAAATTTACCTTACACATTGTTCTTTCAACTCATCATATTTATTTCCAATGGTGCTAACTACGTCCGAGACTCTTAACATGCAATAAAACAGTTTAAGTATAGGTATCATGCTGTTGAATACCTAAATCCCTTAAACTCAGGTTCTGATACCACTTTCTGTAACACCCCATTTCACACATAGCATGTAACATATACTTCATATACAAGAACTACATGTTTGTATACCACATTGGTCCCTTAGAACAAGAATCTACCCGTACAAAATACATGGACCAAAAAAATTCAAAATACAATTCTTGCACTAATCCAGTTTCATCTATCAAAACTATACGTGTTGACAGAAAATTTTCACGCAGATAATCATATAGGGAAAATATTACATTTTTCCCTTCCCCTAACCGTCGTCCTGCAATACATATTTAAAATCACAAAACGAGGGTTAGACCGAAAGGTCTAGTGAGTTACCCTATTTATGTTATTGCAGAGTGAAAATCACCGAAACTTTTAAGTAAAACAACTTTTCAAATATATCACAAATATATGAACAAGTAAGAACATAATATCAATACCTTTTTACTTTTCAAGCCAATAATCTCTGCTTGTAAACAATACATCAAATTTCAACAGGTTATTACAACGCCACTTTTAAACCTTTTAAATCAAATCAGGCTTATTCAAAGTTTCAGGCCAAACCTGTTATCTTCTCCTCAATAACATCCATACTATGATTTCCAATAAGAACCCTGATCTTAAACCTTTAAGTCACAAAGAAATAAAGATTTCAGACCACAATAATCTTAATGGATATAATAGTAAGAGTTATATTACGTAACACACACAAATGCCACCCTTATATCCAAATGTACACCACTCCTTGATATGTCACCCTTATCCCATGGTACACCTCTCCTTAATATGCCACCCTTATCCCATGGTACACCTCTCCTTGATATGCCACTCTTATTTCCTCATAAAAATATTTCATAAAACAATTCCATATAGATAGACCGCAGTCAATGGAATTATTATCAGTTCAAATTCATTTTGTCAAAATTCCCATTTATTGTTCCAAAAGAATCATATATTGACAAGTGAAATACTTAATCTGGTCAACCTTGTCCGATTAACAAATCCGGACAGCACTTTTACAAAACTTGTCTGATTAAACACTTGGCTTAAATCGCAAGACCTTGTCCGAATATCAAATCCGGACAACACTATAATTCGCTTAACACTCGAATAAATTCCAACTCTTTTGTCCGGATATCAAATCCGGACAACACTATGCCTCATTGTCCGATTTAGAATAAACCGGTCATCTCATAGTCGTATTCCTACTTCTCCGGTTTAAACACTTGATATAAAATCAAAGATCATAAATCGCTCGACTCACATCCGGTTTATTCTAACCCGGTCAATGCACCAGGCGGTTTATCATTAAACCGTTTATGCCTTGTCTGATTTAAGTTAAACCGCTCAACCCTCTTTGTCCGGTTTAATCTAAATTGACTAAGTCTTGCCCGATTTATATTAAATCGTCCAACTCTTATCCGATTTAGGTTAAAACCTCAAACAATCATCCGATTTAACACAATCTGGTCAAAACTTAACAGTTATCAAGAAGATTGAAAGCATTTAACTTCTCACCTTTTGAAATCACTTTGAAACCAAATTGAATCCAGACAATTTTGAGCAATCCGATCAACCTTACTCTCTTTAAATCGCTTACAAAATTCACAAAATGGCCGTAGAATAAAATGGGAGATCTCAACTTCTTTTATACCTTTCCCAAACAGGGAAGGCGGTTAAACAGCCCATGCACCCATATATCATGCATGTATTTAGAAATTTACACATACCTTACATACATACATGTATAATCATGCATACACACACATAATTAATTCCACATATGCATATTCACATACACACACACACATATATATATATATATATGCATTTTATATTACACACATATGCCCATATAATTGATGCATACATATTTATGCATATCATTTTAGATACTAGCATAATCAAATATATCAATTTATCATGCTAACACGAAATTATTTAACAAATAATCACGTATTCATTACATCAGGTGATAACCAGGATCCAGTTATCACAAAGGTGGTTTGCGCGGTTTGTATAAATTGGATGGTTTGCATTTGATTGCTCCTCTCTCTCTCTCTCTGTGTATATATATATATAGGGGCTTAGTCAAATGAGAACTATTTTGTTTATGGTAACCGTGAGATCAAATCTCAACCAATCATTTTAGTATATTAATTATTCTTTTTAAATTAATGTAAAAGGACAAGTTAGTAAATTACTAAATTTWGATTAAATATTTATTTATTAATTCCATACGTTTCAAATTTCCAATTAATTTTGATTTTACATTCTTAAATTACCACATGAAACCACAATCTTTTGGGTAGCACATGAAAACACAGTCTTTTTTTACCACAATGTAACACAACATCTTGTGTTACATAATACACTATTGGTATTCTAACACATTGTCCCGCATCAGTAACTATTGGAATTTGTATCCCCTTATGACTTATAAGTTCTTGGTTGTAGGTTACCAAAGAATTCTCACCACGGGTTTAGTGTTTTGGAGGTTGTCTTGTATGGTTTGCTACCAAAAAATTCTCACTATGGGTTTAGTGGTTTGGATAGCATATGAAACCACAATCTTTTTTACCACAATGTAACACAACATGTTCAACCAAAACCTACAAATTGTTTTCCACCTCTTCTCGTACAACCAACAGGATCTTTTGTGTTTTTTTGTTTTGATTTGATGAAATGTAATTTTAGAAGATTAACGCATTTCTAGGGCGCTCAAAATAGTCTCATTAAATTAATATATTTTTTGACCTTTTTGCCCTTATTTACATACTCACATTAAATATTGAAGAGTTATTTTTGAAATTTCAGTAATTAATTTTTCTTTTATTTTCAACCATTGATTATTAATGTGTATGGTTGAGATTGAATCTTACAGTTACTACAAACAACTCAGTTCTTCCTTTAATTGACCTCATATATATATATATATATATATATATATATATATATATATATATATGTATGTATATATATGTATATACTTTTCTCTTATTCATAAGATTAAATTACGTATTAATGTTTTTAAATCACAAATAAGCCTTTCAGATTTAAATAAAAAACTGTATGCTATCCACATGTTCAATTAATAAGAACTAGTATGGGAACCGCGCGTTGCGCGGTAGCATGAGTACTTTGATTAATGATCTGAAAATTGTCTATATAAATATATATTAGTTGTTAATACAATCATCTACAAATAGTATTCAAATAATTCAAAAAAGTTAAATAAAATATAATTAGGGAAATTTTAATATATATA
>NC_037542.1:493396-499253 GCF_001531365.2 Cynara cardunculus var. scolymus | reverse complement strand
GTTTTATGTATTTGTAGATTCAAATTCATTTGCAAATAAATAAATAAAATTAAGTTAAAAAGTAGGAAAATGAAAGGTTTAGCAATTAATATGTTGATTGTATATCATAAATAAATAAATAAAACGAATAAAGATAAATATGATAGAAAATTTTTCATTGAACAACCATTTGGTTTTTACTTCACCCACCGCATGTTGCACAGTGATGAAACTTGTTTTGTTAGAAAATAAGTAATCAAATTAAGGTAAAACGTAATTTCATAATAAATTGTAACATAAGACGATGATTGCATTGGGGTGTTTTTGATGCAATTTTTTTTATTGATATTGTTTTTTGTAACTAAAAAATTTCATACATTTTATATTTTTCGGTTGGAGAACAATGATTCGATATTGAAGTTCAATTTATATAAAAAATTGTTAGCTGCAACCCGCAAGTATTGTATGATTAAAATTGAGCACTATCGTAGTTGTATGCAAAAGTAATCTTTTCAATTTAGCTTGTAACACTTATTTTTCAGATTTTTTTAAATAAATTCATGTACATATAGTCATCTAAATAGTTAGATGTGTAATCACAATATAAGAAGTGATATAACTAAATTTATAATACATTTAAATAATAGGAAATAAAGTAAAAGTATTTTATTAATTGTTGAATGAAATATAATATCCTCTAATCTTGAGGAATCATATAATGTAAGGTATATAAGCAATAACATTCGTTATATTATAAGCTTACCGATAGTTGTAAGCAATAGCTAATCATGGTTGGCCAAAAACCGAACAACTAAAATTTAAATTGGATTCATCATAGAAAGGGAAATTATTATTGTCTTAGTTTTGACGACAAAAAACTTAGTTTTGTGTAATGATGATTACAATGTATAAGCACCAAAAAGAATGATGTACATGTACCATTTTTCATCCTCAACACACACCTTAACTTTAAAAACATAGTAGTGAATGGACCAACCATACAATATGTAAAAAATCACATACCAAAGTTAAAGACTTCAATTCTTTTTAACCCAAATAGATAAAATTATAATGCAATCAAAATCACAACATGAACATACATAAAATTATTAGACGACTAAACTTAAGATAAGAACATAATTAAAATTATAATCCAATCAAAATCATGATACAAACGTACATAGCATTCTAATACACTCTAAATTACAAAACAAACTTGCATAAAATCCTTACCTTAGATCATAATCATAAATTCCCACAACCCAAACTTGAAAACTTCTAATTTTCAAGACTTGATATATAAAAGTTAAAGAACTCGAAAACCTGCAAACCGAAAAACATTCAACATAAGTAAAAATTACATAGTGAACTTGAACATTTCAAATCTTCACCTAATACATAAGAGTTATAATGCAAACAAAATCACGATACAAACATAATTAAAATTATAATACAATCAAAATCATGAAACAGATCAATATAAAATTATTACATTATATTGCAACCAAAAAATCAAATATTGAACTTGAATACTTCTTCAAATCTTCATAACATAATGCATAAAAACTATAATGCAACCTAAATAATGATACAAACATACATAAAATTATGGGAGAAGTGAAAAAAAAAACTATKAAGATTATCAATAGTAARATAGAAGAAAAACCAAAGAGAAAGAAAATAAATTTAGAGATGTATAGGATAGAGATAGAATTTGAGAGGGTTTGAAAGATGAAGATGAATAAATAGTTGTTGTTTATATATATATATATATATATATATATATATATATATATATATATATATAAACTAGGAAATGTTACCGCGCTTCGCGCGGTCGTTGTTACTTAATGAAGAAACACATCGAGAAGTTTGAATTAAATATGAAGTGGAAAAAGTATCACAATAATAATGTTAGAATTATATGTTTGAATGTTTGGTTTTGTAAGCATAAAGAGAGTTGCAATATATTGTTTCAGAGAAAATGAATATGTGGTGTGAAAGAATTTTAGGTTGTGATGGAGTATGTGATTTAAAGAATTAATAAGTGAGAAGTTTAGATATCATATTTTGTTATGAGCACGCTATTAAATTGTGAAATGGTAGGAAATACATTTGGTAGACGTAAAACTAACATTCATGCTTTTGATTGTCTTATTATAAGAATAATATAATCGTGTAATTTATTGCATGTGAGAAATAAAAGTATAATGTATAGATAATTATTGTCAATTCGGTATATTATTTGATGAGAGAGCCACATATTACTTTCTACCATGAACAATCCAATAAACTTGTGACATGGTTGAAAATCCGTTGCTTGATGGCATATTCGTTTTCCTGTAGAAAAAGTCATTAAATGAAAAATATTATTTTATATATTATGTCAGTGTTATAGCTAATCAATATTTAATAATTACTATAAATCTTGAGCATGTCGTACCTGAAGATCATGAGTTGTTGAAGAAATAGTTTGGAAGACTTCCTTGAAAACAATATTTTTAATGAAGGTTCGATCTTCAATCTCATTGTCGGCATTTAGTATGACCAACCCTTCACGTGATGTAACTCGTGATACAACAATATACAGTTGGCCATGGGTAAACAGTTGGTTCGGGAGATACAAGCCAACATGGCGTAGTGATTGTCCTTGACTTTTATTTATTGTTATGGCAAAGCATGTTGCCAAAGGAAGCTGACGCTTATTGAGCTTGAATGACCATCTTGTTTCATTTGGGGAAAATTACTAACAATCCTCGAAAGATCTCGTTTCACCGTATCCCACACGGGTTCAGTCAACGCGTTCGACGGTGACCCAAAACCAGTCATGCCGGATTGTTAGCATTAACATTACGGTTGAGGTTAGAAGGCGGTGGAGGTGCGGCAGGGATAGATGCTGGTTTCTGAGGAAGGTTGGATGGGATGAAAGGGGAAGAAGATACGGGAATGGATGCGCGCGTAGGAGATGGTGGATGGCCGGGGAGGACAATAGCGAGACCCGATTAGACGTTGTAGTTCATGAGGTTTTCGATCTCATCGATGTCAGATTAGGAGGGTTGGTTGAGGGGGACGGTGTCTCGTTCGGCGTACAATATCTTATTTCTGGAAACTGCGATGGTGATTGGGCAGATCTAAGGGAAATGACGATGGCAATTCAGAGCTTCCTTATCTAGGAAGGTGGACTCCTTTTTACTTGAGACAGGCATGTGAAATTACAAAAGATATCCAACTGTGGATTGAGATGGGAGATTGTCAAGAACAAAAATGTAATTTATTAATGGAGAAGAAGAAACCATGAAGAAGAAGAGAAAACGTAAAGGTGGAAGATTGAAAGTTTTGCTTTGAAAAAAAAATTGAAAAAATGAGAAAAAAGGAAGGTAGTGGTAAAGAACAAAAATGTAACTTATTAATGGAGAAGAAGAGACCATGAAGAAGAAGGGAAAACGTAAAGGTGGAAGATTGAAGGTTTTGCTTTGAAAAAAAATGAAAAAATGAGAAAAAAAAGGAAGGTAGGAAAGCTCTTTTGAGGTGATGACACGTCAGCGGTCCATGTTTCTGCTTTATATAGATATATAGATGATTGATTGGAAAAAATAAATGGTTTGAAGTTATGTCATTTGAATTAATATAGAAGGAGATGAATGGTTTGGAGTTGAATGCAAACATTAACAAAAAAAACATAAATTGACAAAAAAAAAATATATAATAGTGGATATTGAGAGAATGAAGGAGAAAAAGGAAAAATGAGGTTCTAGGCTTTAGGAGAGGTCACCTCAAACGCTCATGGTTTCTTCTTTAATATATATATATTGATAGATTATCAATCACGTATAAATAGTTATTGTTAACGAAGTTTAAATTGGAAAAAAATTTATCATATCCTGTGATTACAAAATATCAAAATTCTATTCGAATTTACATGATCTAATCATAAACACAATCATATCCTATAATCACAACAAATCCAACAATATTGAAAAAAATATTTAATAACAAATCACATTTTTAATGAATATAATTTCTACATACCTTTTAAAATATTTGAATTTTTCTTCAACTCTCATATTCTTCATCCCTCACCAAAGGAATTTCTAGGATTTCATTTTGTTTATTATTGAAACTTTGAAAAGCAAATTTCATTAAGAAAGTTAATAGAAGAGCAAATCAAGAGTTGAAGGTTAAACTTGGGTATACAAAATTACAAAAACACCCGCATTAATTATGAGTTATACATTTTTCATACAGGGGCAAAAAAGTCTTTAATATATTCAACATTTAAAAAAATCAAAAAAAATAAAAAAAAATAAAAAAAGTTTTAAGCATTAAAAAATGTCACCTCATTGAGTTTGATTTCTTTTTTAATATATATATATAGATCTATTAATAGTATATGTTCCAATTTCTTTTATATTGCTTTTTAAAACTCAGACGTCAATAATTTTAGGAGACATACATTAATTTCTTTGATGATGATGCAAATAAATAATCATTTCTTTTCTTCACAAAAAAAATATATTTATTTACTTCTATAACCATGTTTTGGGATTAAAAAAACGCCAATAAAATACTATAACTTTCTCAATCTTATTAAATGCAATTTTTAGTCATTTAGGTGACCAATGTGTCTATTTCGTATCCACCTTTTATCGATTGTATTTCTTTTTAATCTGTGTCGTTTTTCATAAATAAAAGTATATAAATAGTAATAAAATATAATAATGAGGCCATTATTATTATTGATGTGATTATATGATTATATATTCCATCGATAACCAGAAGTCAAATGTATGAAATATCAAATGGGGCCGTTACAATATCCACTCGGATTCTGATTTTCTCAAATGGGACTTTTCTCTATATATTTAAATTGATTTATCTTTAATTTGGTTTTCTATGTTTCTGTGTTACTAGTAATGCCAAATACGAATGTCGGTTAAGATTTTTACAGGTTTCAAATAAAACACGCTTGCTTGTATTTTCTTTCCATGCATGAACATGAACAGGTCGCTATGATAATAATGCAAAAGTGTTATGCACCTTTTCATATTGTTATTGACATGAATAAAGAAAAAAGAAGTCCAATGACAAGGGTGTCACAGTCGAGCGGTACCCTTCTACTTTACAGCTTGCAACACTTTGAGTTTGTAAAGAGATGTAATGCAACAACATGCATGGAAAGTACCATGAAGTTCTATATGGGTATTCCAAGACCAATCGTTGCGGTGATGATTTAGAAACTTAGGTGAATGGGTCCCTATGTTATAAAAAAAATCGAAAACCAAAACTCACCTATGCCAAAATGGTTTGTGGGTTAAACGGTTTGGTTAACCAAATAAGATAAATTTCAATTTCGACCATTTTTAATCATATCGGTTAACCTAATGTCAGAGTATACAATAATCTCCTTCTTGATGAATTGCTTTGAACGCATATAAAACTAAAAGAACAAGAAATTGAGATATATATCAATCAACGTCATTATTGTACCATGATTACAAGAACTAACGATAACAATATAACAGGAGAGAACGACATTCAAGCAAGAGAGTGGGCGTTTCCCTTAAAACGAACTAGGCCAATGGGGGGATTCGTCAAAAGCGACTGAAGGAACTAAGCACATAAGCATGAAAAACCGTAATCAAAGAAGACAAAAAAAGAGAGTTGTTGAGGATTATTCTGAATAAATATGTAGAAAAAGAGACCATATAATACGTAGAGGGATGATAAAGAAGACATGATAAGTGGTGATGATGAAAATAAAGAGGACAAACAAAAGTCATATCCAAATAATTCATGCTTAATCATATTAAATATTTTAATGAATAATAACCAAAATTTATATAATAAATATCGATATTTTATAGTTTATATATACTTG
>NC_037542.1:480264-493110 GCF_001531365.2 Cynara cardunculus var. scolymus | reverse complement strand
ATGGTAAAATTATATAATATTTTAATAATATATAATTAATGTTAAAATATACAAAATAAAAAATCAGTTTGAATATAATATTTTGAAAAAGTCTAAAAATCCAATAAACTTTGTTATTTTGAACAAATAAATCGTTTGACTATGTAAACCTGTTAAATACATCACTATCACTCACAAATATTACTCGTAATATGAAGAATAGGTCAATTTGGAGATTAATAAATAAATAAAACCAAAACTAAAAAAACCCTAACCCAGTACCTATCGCCAAAGGTATCTCACGTCTCCTCTCAACAATGTACGCCATTCCACTAACCTAGTCCAGGCGATCATCCTCGTCTCCACCAACCATTATTGTCGCCCCATCATCACCCCCGTCACCGTCTCCACCAACTTTCCTTACTGCCTCTATCACTACTATCTCCGACCACCAAGACATGACCATTTGTTTACTGTTTTTATTTCAATTTTGATTTTGGAAACCAGTTTCAACTATACAACCCATGATGTTATAACCGGGTTATTGGTTATAAAAGTTTGGGGTTACTTTGGAATAGTGGCAAAGAGTTGACAGGCTGTTCTGAAAAATTGTTTTTGAAAGTAGTTTGAAAGTTGAGAAGGTGTTTTTGAAAAATGGTTTAAAATATCATTTTTCATCCACCGCCTCTTATTAAATATATGCATATTATGATGATATTGTTGCTAATTGGGTTTGGTGTGAAGAAAAAGAAAGAAGTGTGTGAGAGCATATTTTCTCCGGTTCGAAGCAAACATAAACCGAAAGAAGAAGAAGTTGATATGTGATTATTTGATTTTTTTTTTTATTGTTGTTTATACCTGCAATCTATGTGTGATTTCAAGGTGAATTTTATTTACAAAGCATCATTAATTTGCTTTTTGGTGAAGAAAATCGTAAGGTTTCATACTTGAGTATTTGATGATTATATGCTATTTATTAGCATAAATTTTGGGTTTTGAATTGTTATTATCAACTGATTGTAATAAGGGTGGCATAATCCAGAGCTAGGTAGTATTTGGTAATAAGGGTGGCATAATCAGGAGAAATGTATTTTTGGTAATAAGAGTGATATAATCAGGAGTTGCGTATATTTTTGTAATAAAGGTGGCATAATCAGGAGCTGGGTATAATGGGATAAGGGTGGCATAATCAAATTTTGGAAATGATGATCTTTTGATCATGGGATTCTGTTATCGCATCAATACGATACGATGAGTGTGATTTTTATTGCATCAATGTGATGCGATGCGTTATGGATATTGCATCCTTGTAATGCTACAAAAGAAAGTTGTCGCATATGCTTGATGCAATGAGTTGTGATTATCGCATTTATATGGTGCGACAAGTGTGTTTATCGCATCTATTGGATGCGATAAGTTGGAGTGATCGCATCTGTTGGATGCGACAAATGGGGGTTATCGCATCAGAGTGATGCGACCAGATTGGGTTATCGCATCTGAAGGATGCAAAGAGTTATTATATCGCAGCAATGAGGTGCGATAATATTGGTGTTGTAACACCCTCATACTCCACATTTGCATAAAACACATATTTCATTACATARAAAYATGGATTACATCAAAAGGTCCCACTAGTACAAGGATTGCTATATGTACAAAATCTACATATAAAATTTCCAAAACAAATCTTGTACTACTACATGTAATATAACATGTATCTTCCAAAAGCAGACAATAGGTTAGGAAATTAATCACATTTTYCCTTTCCCTTTTATATCCCCGGACCCAGCTATTCCTGCATTGCATAATTTAAAACAGAAAATGAGTGTTAGACCATACGGGTCTAGTGAGTAAATTCCTTATTTGCAAATGCAGGGTGATGAACACCAAAATATGATAATGTAATTTTGGCTTAGAAATATACTACAATATAACAAATGATGCAGCTCACAATATCATGCAAAAAGAAGTATATCCAAGAACCTCACTTCTTTAAAATATCTCTAAACAGAGATCTAACATTCCYAGTACCAAAACTTTTTGAATTAAAATACCATTCCTTTAACAGGAAAGATTTAAGGCAAAACTTGCCTAATATGACAAACCATTTTCCCCTTCTCAATAACATCTAAATTATTACTTCTAAATAGGAATAATATCTTTAATTCATCAGGTCACAAAGAAATGATGATTTAAARTTATTAAATCCAATTTAGTAATAATAATAAGAGTCATAATAATACCCACATATGACAATGCCACCCTTATTCTAAGTACACCTCTCCTTGATATGCCACCCTTATTCCTTCAAATAAACAGAGCTACTTATCAGAACAGACATAAGTCACCACGTCTGAAAGTACTCATTCCCAGTTTCAAGCCAGAACAGACATAAGTCACCACGTCTGGGGGAACTACCATTTAAAACTCACTTCCATACCAAAACAGACTTATGTCACCACGCTTGGTAGGAAGGTTTCTCAAAATATAGTTTCGTACCAAAACAGACTTACGTCATCACGCTTGGTAGAAACATTTCCCAAAATCCCGTTCYAATACCAAAACAGACTYACGTCACCACGCTTGGTAGGAACAWTTATCAAAAACTCGTTCCATACCAAAACAGACTTACGTCACCACGCTTGGTAGGAACATATCATTTATTTTAAAAGATATAAAATAATCATTTTATGAATCATAAATAAATAAACATTAAAAACTTATAAAATTTTCAATATAAAACTATCCGGACAAGTTATCCAGATTTGAAGTCCAGACAACACTGTCCCCTTTTGTCCGGTTTACTAATCCGGACAACACATCTCAAATACTTGTCCAAATTATTTAACTTTGTCCGGATACTAGTCCGGACAACACATCACACCTTCATTGAACGGTTTAACACTTAGAATAAAATTCATATTGAGCGGATAACAAATCCGGTCAACAGTCCGTTCAAGACTCGCCCGATTTAAGACTAAACCGCTCACCACTCAACCGGTTTACCAACTCCGGTCAACAAACCGCTCAAGGTTTGTCCGGTTTAAACTAGTCCGGTCACTAAACCGTTTAAAGCTTGTCCGGTTTAAAACAATCCGGACAATAAACCGCATAAGACTTGTCCGGTTTAAATGTTTATCCGGTCACTCTTTGTCTGGATAAACACTTAGATAAAATAAACATGCTTTCTTTTCAAATAAGAGCAATACAAAATATGCAATTGAAACCAGTAAAATCTTTATACAAAAAGGTTTAGAAACCACTCACCTTTTAAAGCTTTTGACACCAAAATGCTAGAAATCGATCCCTTTTGAAACTGAACACTTGGGATTAACTTAAAATCACTTCTCTTGTTGTAAACCGGACAACACTTCTCTAATCCTCTCAAATTTCTCTCAAAAATAGYAGGAAATGAATGGGGAGGTGAAGCCCCCCTTTTTATACCTCCCAAAAATGGAAAGGTCGGCTTAGAACCGCCTTCCAAACCCCTTCCACCTCATGCATGAAAACCCACATGCATACACATATGCATACACATATGCATACATATTCCATGCATTAAACTTGCATGCATAAAAATATATATATACTTCCATATTTATGCATACATAAATATATATACATATAAATATATATATATACCTTTATCCAAACAAATGCACAAATTTGCATATGCTGATCAAACATATCAGTTTATCATGCTTATCACGTAGTCATTTAATCAAATAATCATGTATTGAATACCTTGGGTAATAATCAGGATCTGGTTATCACAGGTGTATTTTATATTTAATGCATAAAATTGGTATACTATGAGTATGATGCGACAAAAAGGTGTGTTTCAATAAATTGTTGTTTATTTGTTATCAGTAAAAATATGGTCTTTCTAAAAGTGTTTTGGTGATTCTCACCCTATAATTGCAAATAAAGAGGATTACTTACTAGACATTGTGCTCTAACCCTCATTTTGTGTTTTAAACTATGCGTTACAAGTCGGACACATTTGGAGGATAAGGGAAAAGGGAAGATGTGAACGGAAAGTAATATTGCTTTATATTTGTGGTTTTTGAGAGACTGAATATATGTGCATGTACTTGCGAATATGTTATATGCAAGTCATGTACTTGATGTAAATAAAAACTTTGTAGCTACTTTTGTAATGTAGCAATTTGTACACTTGGGACAAATGTGTATATTTGCATTTTATGTTAAATGGAATATGTAGTTTTATGCAAATATGGATGTGGGGTGTTACATTTGATTTTGCAGTTGTATATCGATTTCAATTTTTATTTTTGTAACTGTATATCAATTTTTATTTTACAAGTGAATTTGGATTTCAGTTTTTGTTGGTCCAATAAGTGTTCTACAAGAGTTTAAAGGTATAATAGTTTGTAGAAGGGGTTGAATACAAACACACAAATTTCACTTTTTAAATTATGTTTATGGATATGAAAAGACCAATAAAAAAATTTACAGATTGTTGCGAATAAGATAAGGTAAGAAAACTTAATCTAAACAATCTCTAATAACCACTAAGCAGATAAAAGAAATAAGAAGGCGTGTGTAATAGATGTTGAGAGGAAGAATGCTCTCAGCTATTTATATACACCACACTAAATGCGTTTCAGTTAGTACAATCCATGTGGCAAGAGATGAGTGGAATGCCTGTCCTTTTTCTTCAAATATGCAGGCTTTTGGCCGCATATGAACAGTGATATTCATGTAGTTGGTAAGCATGTTGGGAGAAAATAAAGGAAATCTGTACGTGTACCTTTATGTAGAAGGCATGGGTATGTTCTTTGTGCAAAGAGAAAAAGACAAAAGCTAATCTTGTTGCACAAGACTCTTTGATCAGTGATAGTAAGAAATTGTTGAGGACTCTTCAACTATCTTTGAGTCTTGGTCAGATTTCACACTTGTTGTAGATAGTCCTGTTATCACTTAATGCCGCTTCAGATCATGAATAGACCGTTCTCTATTTTCAGCTCCTTCTTCGACATCGCTGAAGCTTTTTTTTGGTGTGTGTTTTGTCTTTGAGGAATGCTTAAGTTTTAAAGCTGTTATAATACTCGTTCAGCGATCACTCAACAGACTCAGTGATTATCGCTGAAATTGAAGAAAATTGAACTAAAAATAAAGGGTCACCATCAAATCACTAAGAGAGTGTGGATCAACAATTTTCCCGTATTTGATGATGTCAAAGCAACACTAAGAAAATTGTTGAGTAAGATACAATAAGGGAATGAAACATAAAAATTTACTTGTCCCATTTACTGTTTTGAGATATTTTTTTCAGTAAATGATGGAAGAAAGTATTTCACTAATATTTAATTTAATTTGAAACTGAAGATTACAAGTACAAACGAAATGACAAGAAACAAAGTACTATACATTGAAAGTAGAAAATTGATAAGTACAAAAGAAAACCTATCGTACAAGATCATAAAAAATGGAATGTAGTTAGGGACTTCTTCTCGTTGATTCTTTCTCTTCAGCATTTCCTTTTTGATCTTGACGTTCATCATCTCACCATGCAAGTCTTCATTCATCCATGAGAGAAGATAGCTATGGGCCAGAGATGGAGTTCTTACACTTGCTAAAAACCATGTTGTCTTTCATAGCCTATGAACATAAGTCCATATTCAGGTTTTACATGCACAGTGTTGGGTGTTGATAATCCCAGAATGATCATGTAACAGTGTCTTCTCTATATTGTGATTTACAAAAACAGATTTCTAACCTAAATGGCAAGATTGCAAGTTATGATTCAAGACAGGCGAACAACATGAAGGTTATTCAGAATTTTTTTTAATCTCTAGAATGTTCTTCTTATTGTTTAATTCATTGTTACTTGATTAAATTATCGTTAATCAAAATGATTATCAGAAGATTTAAAAAATCCAAAATAAACAGTGTCCCTTTATTGTGACTTAGCACGGGGGTTCTACTACCCAGTTAGTGGGTGGGGTCAAAGGGGAAATGCCCTTACGGGAGAAAAAAATTTCAAAAACATTTATGCCGCACAACACTTTTATATAACATAAAACTTGCTATTAACAGTAACTTATCACACGAGTCTTGTGAAATAAACCTCACTATCGCAAGATTCTATGTATGAACATCAATTATATCATAGAAGCTTGATGCGATATACTCAACTATCGCAGATAACTATGCGATGAACCCAAACTATCGCAGATATCTATGCGATAAACCCAACTATCACAAATAGTATAGTGCGATATATTCAAGTATCGCAGCTTTGATGTGCGATATACTCAAGTATCATAAAAAGCTATCAACTATCACAGATATTTGTGCGATAAACCCAACTATAGCAGATAATGTCATGCGATAATTCCAACTATCGCATATAGCATCTTGCGATAATTTCAACTATCGCATCAATGTAATGCGATATACACAACTATCGCATCTATGTTATGCGATATACACAACTGTTGCAGCCTTCTATGTGATAGACATTCAAACATTCAAATCTTGCAATATATCTGAATCTTGATCAAATCGAACATGAAATCACAAAAACTCAAATCATGATTGGACCTTGATTATGATGCTCGAAACTAGTGTAGAAACAAGTTTAATGAAGACATTTAGAACAAATATAGATCAAACAACAAGAATTGATCAAAATCACCAAGAACCGGTGTTCAAGTTCGAACACTTCAAGAATCACATAAGCTTCAAATTGAATATTCAAATCTTCAAATTTCTTGCTGAAATTGCGCAAGATTGATTTATGATGATAGTCTATGTAACGCCCCAAACCACACATTGCATGTAACACATATTTCATACAAAAGAAATACATGATAATACTCCATTCAGATCCCTTAGTACAAGAATCTATCATGACCAAATACAAGGTCCAAAAATTCAAATACATTTCTTGTACTAATCAATTAAAACTGTACATCAAAAACAGATCTTCATGCAGAAATGCATATAGGAAAATATCAAATTTTCTCTTTTCCCTTATCGTCCGAACCTCATGCAATACATAGCTAAAATCACAAAACGAGAGTTAGACCGAAAGGTCTAGTGAGATACCCGATTTATGTTATTGCAGGATGAAAATCACCAAAACATTTATGGAAAACAACTATTCATATATATAACAAATATATGAACGAATAGGGACAAAATACCAACACCTTTCCACTTTTCAAGCTAAGCATTAAGCTATTCAAATCTCATACCTTTGAATCAATCAGGTTTCATATAAAGCCACCTTTTAAACCTTTTCTAATCAAACAAGGTTTAAATAAAATTTCAGGCCAAACCTGTTATTTTCTCCTCAATAACATCCACACTATGATTTCCAATTAGAACATTGATCCTAAATCTTTAAATCACAAAGAAACAAAGATTCCAGACCACGGTAGTCTTAAGGGATATAATAGAAAGAGTTATATGATACCACACACATACAAATGCCACCCTTATATCAAATGTACACCTCTCCTTGATATGCCACCCTTATCCCATGGTACACCTCTCCTTGATATGTCACCCTTATCCCATGGTACACATCTCTTTGATATGCCACCCTTATTTCCTCATCAAAACATTTCACAAAAATAATTCCAAATAGACCGCAGCCATTAGAATTATTATCAGTCCAAAATCATTTATATCAAATTTCCATTTTATGATAAAATAACAATTTTTATCATTCAAGCACAAGGCACAAATCAAATCCGGTCAACCTAGGCTTGGCCGGACTTCTTCTCCGGTCAAGTCTTGGCCGGTTTACCAAATTCGGAAAACTCATCGCCCAAGGCTTGTCCGATTTAACACTTAGTATAAATTCCAACACCTTTGTCCGGATAACAAGTTCGGACAATACATCAACTAAGACTTGACCGATTTAAAAATAATTCGGTCACCATTTAGTCGTATTCCTACTTCTCCGTTCAAAATACTTGATATAAACTTAATAATCATAAGTCGCTCAACCCTTGTCCGATTAAAAAAATAATCCGGACAAGCTTTGTCCGATTTAAACTTAATCCATTCAGCCTTTGTCCGGTTAAAACCCTTAAGCATTTAACTGATTCCTTTTCAATAATAAATAACATTCAAATAAAACCAGTAACAAGTTGTATGCAAAAAGGTTTAGAAATCACTCACTAAGACAAACTCAGATTTTGAAGAAGATGAAGAATGCACAGATAAAAGATCTCCGGTCAAACCTTTCTCTAATTTTTCCAAAATTCCCAAATGAAGCAAGAAACTCTTCTCAGTCACAAACCTCATATTTATACTTTCCAGAATAGGAAACTCGGCTAAACCAGCCAGCTCTCCCACAATCACACACATGCATACATACTCATATATATATATATATATACCCACATATTATGCATATAATTTTCGCACACTAGCATGATCAAATATAACAATTTATCATGTTATCACGAAATCATTTAATTCAGATAATCACGTATTTATTACCTCGGGTGATAACCAAGATCCAGTTATCACAATATCCACCCTTCAAAAGAATTTCGTCCCGGCATTCCTTTAATCAAAGAGCCAAGGATATTCTGATCTCATCTTTGATTCTAGTTCCCATGTCACTTCTGGTCCTTTGTGAAACTTCCACTGAACCTTAACCATACTTATCTCTTTGTTTCTTAACACCCTGATTTATGGATCAATTACGGCTTCCGGTGTTTCCATAAAATTTAGCTTACTGTCTAATTTAATCTCTGGCATCGGTATAGCTAGACTCGGATCGGCCAAACATTTCTACAGATTCGACACGTGAAAAGTGTTGTGAATCAGACTTAGTTCTTCTAGCAGCTCTAACTGATATGCTACTGGCCCAATTCGCTTACATATTCTGAACGGCCCCACATACCTCAGACTTAGCTGTCCTTTCTTTCCAAATCTGATAACACCCTTCCATGGCGAAACTTTTAACATCACAAAATCACCTATATCAAATTCAATCGGTTTTCGACGATTGTCAGCATAACTTTTCTGGCGATCTTGTGCTGTTTGGATTCTTTCGCGGATCTGTTCGATCTTCTCAAAAGTTTCTTGGACAATTTCAGGACCCGTCAGCTGTTTTTCACCCACCTCATTCCAACACAACGATATTCACCATTTACGTCCATACAACACTTCATACGGTGCCGCTTGGATGTTGGAATGGTAACTATTGTTATATGCAAACTCTATTAATGGCAAGTGATCTTCCCACGATCCCCCGAAGTCAATACTACAACTTCTCAACATATCTTCGAGAGTCTGGATAGTTTTTTCACTCTGCCCATCAGTTTGCGGATGATAAGTTGTACTTAGTCGGATTTCAGATCCCAAAGCTTTCTGTAACCCTTCCCAGAACTTTGAAGTAAACCGACTATCTCTATTAGAGACAATAGATAATGGAACACCGTGTCTGGTTACAATTTCTTTGATGTAAATCTGTGCTAGCTTTTCTAAAGAGTATTTCTCTCTTATCAGGAGAAAATGCGCAGATTTAGACAAACGATCAACAATTACCCAAATCGCGTCATACCCCTTTGGAGTTCAAGGTAACTTCATAACGAAATCCATGGTAATGTGATCTCATTTCCATACAGGTATTTCCAAAGATTGAAGGCTTCCATAAGGCTTCTGATGTTCAATCTTAACCTGTAGACATGTCAGATACTGTTCCACATATTTAGCTATGTCCCTTTTCAACCCTGGCCACCAATAAAAAGGTTTCAAATCTCTATACATCTTATTGGTGCCTGGATGACTAGAGTATCAGGACTTATGGCTTTCATTAAATATAGTGTTTCGGATATCTCCAAAATATGGTACCCAGATTCGCCCTTGAAAGCACATTAGTCCTTCGTCATTCTGTTCCAAGGTTGAGATTATTTTACCCAACTTTTCTGTTTTAACAAATTCTTCATTTATAGCTTCTTGTTGACATTTCTGAATTTCCTTACGAATATCAGGGATCAAGTTCATTCTCATTGCTACAGCTTTAATGGTTCCACTCTTTTCTTTTCTGCTCAAAGCGTCAGCCACCACGTTAGCTTTTTCTGGATGGTAAAGAATTTCACAATCATAGTTATTAACTAGTTCAATCCACCGACGCTGTCGCATATTTAATTCTTTCTGCCTGAACAAATGTTGTAAACTCTTATGATCCGTATAAATCTGACACTTTGTTCCCAGAAGATAGTGTCTCCAAATTTTCAGAGCAAATACCACTGCAGCTAACTCCATGTCATGGGTTGGATACTGCTTCTCATGGTCTTTCAATTGTCTTGACGCATAAGAAATCATTTTTCCTCTCTGCATCAGAACACATCCTAACCCTAACTTTGAAGCATCGCTGTAAACCACAAAGTCTTCAGATCCATCTGGTAGAGTCAATACCGGTGCGCTACAAAGATGATCTTTTAATAATTGAAAAGATTCTTGCTGTTCTCCTTCCCACTGGAATTTAATGTTTTTGCGAGTCAATTTAGTCAATGGCACGGTTATCTTAGAAAAGTTCTAAATGAACTTACGGTAATAACCGGCCAGTCCCAAAAAGCTTCGGACCTCGGAAGGATTTTTCGGAGCTTCCCATCTTGTAACTGCTTCTATTTTCACTTGATCAACTTTTACCCCTGGTTCTGAGATGACGTGACCCAGGAATTGAAATTCTCTTAACTAGAACTCACACTTGGACAATTTAGCATACAATTTTTATCTTTTCAACAATTCCAGTATCAAGCGAAGATGTTCCGCATGTTCTTCTTCGATTTTAGAGTATATAAGAATATCATCGATAAATACAATGACGAATTTATCAAGGTATTCTTTACATACCCTATTCATTAAATTCATAAAAGTTGCGGGCGCATTAGTTAAACCGAATGGCATAACTAGAAATTCATGATGCCCATATCTGGTTCGAAAAGCTGTTGTAGCAACGTCTTTCTCCCTGATTTTAAGCTGATGATATCCTGACCTCAAATCAATTTTGGAGAAATAACTTGCTTCTACCAGTTGATCAAACAAGTCATCAATCCTCGTTAAAGGATACTTGTTTTTGATTGTCAACTTATTCAGTTCACGATAGTCTATACACATTCGCATAGACCCATCCTTCTTCTTAACAAATAAGACCGGAGCACCCCAAGGTGATGTGCGGGGCCTAATAAATTCCTTATCAGATAAATCTTTCAACTGTGCAACCAGTTCTTTCAATTCAGATGGAGCTAAACGGTACGACGCCTTTGCTACTGGTGCAGCCCCTGGCACAAGATCGATTCGGAATTCTATAACTCCGTCTGGTGGTAATCCAGATAAGTCTTCTGGAAAGACTTCTGGATATTCACTAACAATTGGAATTGATTCTTCTTTTCCCTTTTCTTTCTTTAGATCAATTATGTATGCCAAACATCCTTGGCACTTCTTCCGAATACTTTTCTGAGCTTTCATTACTGACAAAATACTGGTATGGTGATTCTGACGATCACCATAAATAACAATTGTTCTTTGGTCTGGCAAAATAATTCTGATCATTTTCTGATTACAATTAATACTAGCCTGATACCTTGTCAACCAGTCCATACCCACCACTACATCAAATTCTTTCATCGGCATGGGAAATAACCGGATTGGAAGTTCACAGCCCTCTATAATAATAATACAGATATTGAACATACTAGTAACAATTTCCTGACTATTAGCAGTATCAACTACTAATTCATCATCTAGTATCACAGAATTCAGACATGCAATTTGAGCAAACAATGGTGATACAAACGAAAAGTTTGCACCAGAGTCAAATAACACCTTAGCACGTATTGAATTCAGAAGAAATGTACTTGTTACTACATCCGGTGATGCTTCTGCCTCATTCTTAGTCATCTGGAAGGACCGTCCCCGCGCCCCTCCTTGCCCTCCTCTGTTCACAGTAGGTCTTCCCCAAGTACCCGACGCGTTACTCCTCATTGTTAACTGCGGAGTTCTTAACAAGGGACAATTCGGTCGAATATGATCCAGAGAATTGCAATTAAAACACCTTCGGTTAGCTGGGCAACTTCTGGACAGATGACCTGCTTCACCACACTTATAACATTTTCTTGGGTCCATTTTGCATTCACCCTGATGAACCTGTCGACACTGTGAGCAGACTTTCTTACTATTCTTCTGCTCAGATCTGTTATCATATCTTACCGTTTTCGGTTCTCAGAAAGATGAAGGCCCCACCCATTTTCTATTTTCTACAACCTTTCCTTCTGGCTGCCGAATCTTATTTTGTTCTGTCTACCGTTAACGAAAAGGTATTGGGGTTCATAGCAATAACAAACTCTCTGATTGAGGGTTTCAAACCCCAAATATACCTTTTTATCTTTTTGGATTCTGTTGAAACATAGTGTTCCGCAAAGCGAGAGTATTCAATAAATCTCTCAGTATATTCCCGAACTGTTCCATTTCCCTGTTCTAGCTTCAGGAAATCTTCTTCCATTTGTCTCACTGCAGTTTTAGGGCAAAAATGATTCTTGAATCGGTCCACAAATTCTGCCCAAGACAACGATTGTAAAATATCTGTTCTGGCTGTCGATTCAACTTTCCACCAGAACAAAGCATTTGACTTTAATACGGAAACAGCAAATCAAACTTTATCTGTTTCCGGACACCGAATGGTGTTAAACACATATTCCATTTCTTTGATCCAGCATACGGCTTTCACTGGATCCCTTTCTCCAGAAAATGTTGGTGGCTTGAATGCCCAAAACATTTTAATATCTCCCTCCTTGTTGTGAGTAACTGGTATCGAGGGATGAACTTCTACTCTTTCTGTTTCTACCCTGGCTGGTATTCCCATAATAGAAG
>NC_037542.1:479177-479834 GCF_001531365.2 Cynara cardunculus var. scolymus | reverse complement strand
TGTACCTGTAAATTCATAATTACACTGGCCAGATGTAATTAAAATTTACCTTACACACTGTTCTTTCAACCCATCATATTTGTTGGGTTATGGGATCTCAAGCATAGCGGAAAATAAAACCGTAACCCTCCAAGGATCCATACGAACCGGAATAAATCGGGTGTTTCGAAATTATACCTCACAGTTAGCGAGACTTTGAATCACAGCAACAAACAAAGCTTGATGCCTCCACGGTATCCACACGAACAATCTGAATCCTTTGTCTTCTCGTGATGCTAGTCACGATTTCAAAACTTAAAAAGAAAAGGGAGCATATTGTTGTAGGTGGTTTTAAGAGAGAAAATTGCAAGACCCAAAAAAAACTCTCTTACATAAAAAAAATGTCATACATATTATATGGATATGGAATGTATGGCCTAACCATCACCATACCTCCACCATGCCTCCACCATGCTTGAGTGTAAGACCTTCCATGCACCATCACTCTCTTACAAAGCCATACCTAGTCATCTTTATTTATGTCCAACATAAATAATATCTGATTTTATTTAATCAGATTAAATTGATACAAATCAGATATGATAATTAAACAATTTAATTATTGAAACTCCTTATTCGAATATGTTCAAAGCGTGTGACCCAATGGGTTCTCGACAT
>NC_037542.1:458975-478887 GCF_001531365.2 Cynara cardunculus var. scolymus | reverse complement strand
CATGCTAATTCTATTATGTGATATGCAACATACCCAACTATCATTCTGTCACCTAGTTACGGAATGATTAGAATAGATGTCAAAATACATTACTCACACATAACAAACTCCATGTTCTCAAGTCAAAGAATTACATGTACATTGACCATATGAGAAACACTTATGACACTTACATGGCATCCAATGAAGTTTTCTCATAACGAGTCACGTCCGATACACAAAGTCTCCATTTTGTACCCATATGCAGATTCGATATCTCTATATGAATCCCTACATATGCTAGTCATTATCATATTACTTCAACCTTAAACCCGAAATAATATTTAACTAGGGACATTTAGAATACATTATTCTAAGGTTATTTATTAGGAATAATTAAAACACAAAATATAATATAGACATAATAAAATGGGCAATGCCTTTATATTTATCAATTTCATGAAACAAACTCAAAGTTACAATCATCATATGATTGGTTTTTGGGCATTCACCAACAATATTTATTTCCAATGGTGCTAACTATGTCTGGGACTCTTAACATGCAATAAAATTGTTTCAGTCTAGGTATCATGCTGTTAAATACCTAAATGCCTTAAACTCAGGCTCTAATACCACTTTCTGTAACGCCTCAAACCACACATTGCATGTAACACATATTTCATACAAAAGAAATACATGATAATATTTCATTCAGGTCCCTTAGTACAAGAATCTATCATGACCAAATACAAGGTCCAAAAATTCAAATACATTTCTTGTACTAATCAATCAAAACTATATATCAAAAACAGATCTTCATGCAAAAATGCATATAGGAAAATATCAAATTTTCCCTTTTCCCTTACCATCCGAACCTCTTGCAATACATAGTTAAAATCACAAAACGAGGGTTARACCAAAAGGTCTAGTGAGATACCCTATTTATGTTATTGCAGGGTGAAAATCACCAAAACCTTTATGGAAAACAACTATTCATATATATAACAAATATATGAACGAATGGGGACAAAATACCAACTCCTTTCCACTTTTCAAGCTAAGCATTAAGCTATTCAAATCTCATACCTTTGAATCAATCAGGTTTCATATAAAGCCACTTTTTAAATCTTTTCTAATCAAACAAGGTTTAAATAAAGTTTCAGGCCAAACCTGTTATTTTATCCTCAATAACATCTAGACTATGATTTCCAATAAGAACCTTGATCCCAAATATTTAAATCACAAAGAACTACCACACACATACAAATGCCACCCTTATATCAAATGTACACCTCTCTTTGATATGCCACCCTTATCCCATGGTACACCTCTCCTTGATATGCCACCCTTATCCCATGGTACACCTATCTTTGATATGTCACCCTTATTTCCTCATCAAAACATTTCACAAAAATAATTCCAAATAGACCGCAGCCATTAGAATTATTATCAGTCCAAAATCATTTATATCAAATTTCCATTTTATGATAAAATAACAATTTTTATCATTCAAGCACAAGGCACAAATCAAATCCGGTCAACCTAGGCTTGGCCGGACTTCTTCTCCGGTCAAGTCTTGGCCGGTTTACCAAATTCGGAAAACTCATCGCCCAAGGCTTGTCCGATTTAACACTTAGTATAAATTCCAACACCTTTGTCCGGATAACAAGTTCGGACAATACATCAACTAAGACTTGACCGATTTAAAAATAATTCGGTCACCATTTAGTCGTATTCCTACTTCTCCGTTCAAAATACTTGATATAAACTTAATAATCATAAGTCGCTCAACCCTTGTCCGATTAAAAAAATAATCCGGACAAGCTTTGTCCGATTTAAACTTAATCCATTCAGCCTTTGTCCGGTTAAAACCCTTAAGCATTTAACTGATTCCTTTTCAATAATAAATAACATTCAAATAAAACCAGTAACAAGTTGTATGCAAAAAGGTTTAGAAATCACTCACTAAGACAAACTCAGATTTTGAAGAAGATGAAGAATGCACAGATAAAAGATCTCCGGTCAAACCTTTCTCTAATTTTTCCAAAATTCCCAAATGAAGCAAGAAACTCTTCTCAGTCACAAACCTCATATTTATACTTTCCAGAATAGGAAACTCGGCTAAACCAGCCAGCTCTCCCACATTCATGCACATACATACATACATACTCATATATATATATATACATACTCATATATATATATATATATATACATACTCATATATATATATACATAAATATATATGCTCACATATTATGCATATAATTTTCGCACACTAGCATGATCAAATATAACAATTTATCATGTTATCACGAAATCATTTAATTCAGATAATCACGTATTTATTACCTCGGGTGATAACCAAGATCCAGTTATCACAGTCGAACAACTCTGTAACAACAAATCCATAAAAAACATAAAAATCAACAAATTCGGATCAAGAACCGTCAACTTTTTCAAGAAATCAAAAACTTCAAAAATTTCCTTCAAATCTTTATCAAATCAAATTGAATTTGTTTTGATACCAATTGATAATCCTAGAATGATCAAGTAACAATGTAATTCAACAATCAAGAACAATAATCTAGAGATCAAACCATCATGTATATTATAAATTCTCCCAATACTTGTTTCTCTCTCTATCCTCTCTTTCTAGAATGTAACAAATGAATAGCATATTTAAGTTCTTATAACAAACTACTGCTACATGCTATTTATATGATTGACAAAACATACAAGAAGTCAAACTACAATTAAGCACTAAGTTGATTAATCTTAACATGTTGACTTTAGACTTTGACCTTTTCAGTCTCTAAGCTCAATGATCTTGGATACATAATATTTGAACTACGAGTGTAGAGACCTTTTGCTGGCAGAGACAGGTTCAGGATTGACAAGTCTAAAAACTTGGCATGTTTGAGAAATTCTTCCAAGGAAACAATAGTGTCATGTTCATTCTTGTATGTTGGTCCTTCTTCATCGGTATGGATAGCCTTTCTTCGGCAAGAAGTCTTTCGAAAGGGAGGAATATCGATGATTTTAGAATTCTATTAACGAGCTCGTTCAATACACTTTTGATACACTTCTTGTGTTTAGACTTGGATTTTTGAATGGCATGTCAAATCTTAATCCACTCATAAAATCCATGCATCCTCAAAAAAGAAGGATATTCAATGAAAACACTTTGATCTTCTCTGAATATAACCATTAAGATGAGAAGACCACCATCCTTCATTCATACAAAGATAGTCACATTTGTTATCTGTTGATCGTTCAACCTGTTCTCGTTACTATCTCTACACCATATAAGTTCATCATCATTCAGTGCAAGATCCTTTTGATATTCTTGTTCAACTGAGTAGGAGAACTTGAGCACCGAGAGGATTGTTTTTCTTCAATTTTTCTTAAGCATGAGTTTCAATTGCAAGAGATTTTGCTAACTTGATGCTTTCCTTTATATTCTTTTTATGTATCTTCATCTCCTCTTTAGCTCTTAAAGCTTCTTCATGCTCAGATTCAGTGAGGAAGTTAAAGTTACCATCAGGGGTACGAAGAGGAATATTTACCCTGGTACTTTGAGCTGGGATGTTAAATTGGTCATTCTCTTGGAATCTTCTACTTCTTAACAAATAGGAAAATTGGCTCATGAATGTCTCAAGGAATTAGGTCAATGTTAATTACCTCAACTTTAGATTCAGGTAGATAAAAAGGAAGCAGATCTTCACCTCTTGAAGGAATCTGTAAGAATCATGAAAGGAATTCACACAAGGGAGAGGATGGGCTGGAAAGTTTGGTAGGAGAAGGGGGTGAGTCAACTATATAAGAAGTTAATGGAAGAAGGATAGATAACGGTAGAGGAATGGGTTCAAATTCAGATATAATAGGGATGAAAAGGGTTAGAATGTTGGTTACCTCAGGTAACCTAAGTTTCCCCTCAGTGTTGTGAGGAATGGCCAGGTTCTTCTCAGCCAATGCTTTGCCCTTGCCAGAGATTGCTGGTTTCTTTAAGATGGTCTTTCCCCCTAGGAATCTAGTTTCTGGATCGAGACTCATTTGACATCTTGCCATGGAATGTGTTGCATGAGAAAATCATCCTTATCATCATCATCATCTCCCATGTGGGCTACAGTGTCAGAGATCTTTAATTCCTCATCGTCCTCATCATCATCCTCATTTTCATCACCAACATCAACATTGAAAACTAGTGCAGAGGTAGAACACTGGAGGACTTGAACGGCTGCAACTTCAGCATCAGGCTGTTGTATTAGCTCACTAGCTTCAGCCAGTAAACATGCTTCTTGAGTCAGTTCTTCCGCTTCAGGTTGGGTAGGCTCAACTTGAGGTGCGGTTGCGATATGCATAGATGATGGTGCATCCTTAGCTTCAATATCTATAGTTATCTCCCCCTTTTTGTCATCATCAATAGGATGAGGTGCCCTTGTTGACAGAGCGTCAATCTACTTCTTAAGAGATTAAAGTGCCTCTCTGTGTTGAATACTCATTTTATCCACTAGATCCAACCGATATCACTACCGTTGAAGGAAGTGACAATAACATTAGTTGGGCGCTGAATGAGCGCAAGGATGTGGTTTAAAAGTTCGTCGTGCTTGTTGAGCTGAGTTTGAATCTCATCAGCTTTCTTAGAGATATCAGCAATAGCTTTAGAGTTCTTCTGGGCCTCGAGCTTCACTTAGCGAGTTCGCCCTTGACTACAAAAATTTCAGCTTTCACAGCAAGGAGGTGTTGGTCCATGTCACTTTTCAACGGCATGGACCACTGAACATCGCCCATTTTGTTCAGGACGATGGCCACAGTTGGCAACAAAAACTTAACATTCATGTCATGGGCTTCGGCTTCAGTGACTAGGGTTCATTCACCTTAGACCCTGACGGCTCCTTAACATTATTTGATTGATTACAGCCTGAGGGCGAGCATGTCAAACATGATGTCGAGAGGATCAGTTATGTGTTGCTTAGGGATAGTGAGAGAATCTCCCTCAGTTCCTATTCATATTGTCGATTCAATACTATTATGGAAAACTACTAAAGGATCATCAGCACCTGTTGTTGAGACCAAAGGAGGAGTGAAGGAGACAACTACTATTGTGATTTGGGTAGTGACAATGTGCAGCAATGCGGTAGTGGCGGTGCCAAGAATCACACTCTCAGTGATTTAAGTCACTGAGGTGGTCTAGGAAGGATCCGTTGATACGACAACGTCTAAAGAACCTACTAAAGAGATAGATGAGGTTATTACAAATGCCTCAGAAAGGAGAAAATTTTCATAGCTAAGACCTGTTGAGAGGACTCACCTAGTTGTGTGGCTTTCCCTTGTTTGGCTTTTTTAGCCTTCTTAGAAGGACTAAGAGTGGCTTCAAACTGGGTCCTTTTCAAAAAGAATGGAGGTTTAGTGGCTTGGGTAGACTTTGGTGGCTAAACCAAAGTCTTAGCCACTAAAGAAGTAAAAGAAAAGGGCGAGGAGTGTTGGCTATCACTATCATACCTGGAAAGAGGCCAACATTTGAAGGCTTGGCCTTGTGATCAAGAATCCTTGATCCAAGTTTTCAAATTTAGATATCACCTTGTGTGACATATTTCTTCTTCAGCATTTGGGTGATGATGTTGTTGAGGAATCTAGTGTAAKGGATAACCTATTCCCATGTCGCTTGTTCATCTTCAGCAACATGTCGTCGAAGATGAGCTGGACATAGTAGAGTGAGAGATGAACTTATAGGTGATATGAGATAGAAATAGGAGAGAGTGATATTTCAAGAAAACATGGGGAAATGATGAAAATGGACACATTCCAAGATGGTGATTGGACGAGGAATGACAATGGACATCATGTGTCAAAGACGTGGGAACGGTTGTTTTCATTTTTAAAATTGTTTTGTGACATTATAAATCTCACATAACCATTTGTTATCTTTCAAAAACTTTTAAGCACTAAATAAGTGAAAAGATTCAGTGATTGTTTTTAAGTTTTAAGACTCTTTTAGAACATTCTGATCAATGAAAGAGGAAAATGTTTAGTGATGTGTTAAGTTTCAGAAAGAAAAGGTATCACTAAGTAAGAGTCTCAATGAAGAGAGATAGATATGTACCTTAGAATAAAAATATACATTTTAGGAGAGTTCATTGATAGGATGAGATTACCAAAACATTTCACATATCTCACTAAGTAATGATAATCACTAAGAAATTAGTCCTCAACATTCAGCATTCCAAGTTCCTTGATTAAAATGTTAAACATTGTTTCATCAAAGGGTTTTGTGAAAAGGTGAACGAGTTGGTACTTAGTAGGTGTAAAGTGAAGTTTAATATCACCATTCATAACATGATCTCTGATAAAATGATTTATGATATCAATATGTTTGGTCTTAGAATGAAGTACAGGATTGTTTGCTATAGATGTAGCACTTCTACCATCTTAGTAGATAGGAATTTTTTATAGCTGAAGATCGTATTCATTGAGTTGATTTCTCATCCGTAGAATTTGGGCACAATAACTTCTAGCGGCAACATATTCGGTTTCAACATTTGATGTGGACACTGAGTTTTGTTTCTTGCTTGTCCAACTCACCAACTCTCCATCAAGAAGTTGACAACCTCCAGTGGTGTTTTTTCTGTCCATCTTGCATCCAACAAAAGCACTATCTAAATAGTCAATTATATTGAACCTTGATTCCTTGGGATACCAAAGACCTAGATTGGGTTTATTTACAGCAATCAGATGAGATTCTTTGGGTTTAACTTGGTATCATGCATATAGACAAGTGAAGTACATGATATCTAGTTGATTAGCTGTGAAATACAACAAGGAGCCGATCATTCCTTTATAGGTAGTAACGTTCATAGGTTTCCCATTGGGATCCTTGTTCAGCGTTAGTGGAGGTGTCATAGGAGTTGTCATCACTAAGCATCAGGTTAGATCGAATTTCTTCAGCATATCTTTAACATACTTACTCTGGCTTATAAATATTCCTTTTCAGATTGCTTTTTCTAAAGACCAAGAAAGTAAGTTAGTTCACCCATCATGTTCATGTTATATTCATTCTTCATGTGTGCAGATAATCAAACACATAGTGAGGGATTTATGGATCCAAATATAATGTCATCGACATATATCTTAACATGAATGGTGTGACCCTTTACTTTCCTACGAAATAGGGTGTTATAAATATTTCTATGTTCAAACTTTTTAATGATTAGAAAAGAAGAAAGGGTAGCATACCAAGCATGAGGTGCTTGATTCAACCCATAAAGAGCTTTATCAAGTCTATATATATGGTTTGGATACTTAGAATCAAGAAAGCCTGGAGGTTGTTCAACATAGACTTCTTCATGAAGTTTTCCATTAAGAAAGGAAATCTTCACGTCTATTGATAGACTTTGAACTCTTTATGAGCAGTATAGGCTAAGAATAGGCGAATTGCTTCAAGCCTATTCATTGAAGCAAAAGTTTTATCATAGTCTATGCATTTATTCTGTCTGTATCCCTGAGCAATAAGTCTAGACTTGTTACGAGTTACAGTAACATGTTCATTCAACTTGTTTTGATAAACGCATTTGGTGCCTATAACAATATATTTGGATGGATGAGGGGCAAGATAGTAGACCTTGTTTCTCTCAAACTGAGTCAGCTCTTCTTGCATAGCACTGACCCAGTTTGAATCCCTGATGGCTTCATCTATTTTTTTGGGTTCTAAGAGATAAATAAAGTTTACAAATAGACAGATATTACCTAGACCATGTCAAGTTTGAATACCTGCATTAAGCTTGGGTTTTCTTAAAAAGAAAGAAGCCCGAATGCTCAAGCTCGTTTAACCTTTGTATTAATCTCGTTCCTTATTTCTTTGTCGGGCGATCCTTGTGTCGCCACTCGTGGTCAGAGGAGAGCCCGGACTCCCGTGGCCTCTCGGTAGAAGAGGGATTAGATCACCAAGAATTTGTTCAATGGGATGACTTTTTATCCATCTATAAGCTAGTAGCTGAAGAGTTAGATCAACGTCTTTAGCAATAGGAGGCTCAGGTATGGAGGATGAAGCTTCAGCTGTAGTTTCTACAACGTTCATTCTAATCTCCAAAGGAGATTCTAAAAAGAATCATTTACTGAGACAGGTTCGGTGATTAAAGGAGACTCAATGTTTGAAGGATCAACATTTAATGATTCAGAGGGTGGTATGTGGTTAAGAGGACCAACAAAGAACCCTGAGAGGATAGCTCTACTGTTGTTCATGCCAAGGATGATGTTTGGATCATCGTCGACATTGGTTTATTCAACGTAAGGTTGATTGCTGAAAGATGATTCAGGTTCTCTAAAGTGAGAGATCATCTAATTGTTCAGCTCTTCTTTATCTTCGAGGATGGGTTAGATTTAGCTAAACATGATTCAACAAAAGTTACATGAATTTTTTTCTTCAATATTTTGTCTTCTTTTGTTGAATACTCTAAAGTCCTTGGATATAGAAGAATATCCAACAGAGATACCATCATCAGATTTAGGATCGAATTTTCCAAGATTACGTCTGTTCTTTAGATTATAGCATTTATAACCAAAGATGTGGAGAAAGTTCAGAGTGATTTCTTCTATGGAAAAGTTCATAATTTGTCTTCATGAATCGACTGACAATCAACGATCGTTTTCGAGTGAAGCATACAGTGTTGACAACTTTAGCCCAAAATTGAATGGGAAGGTAAGATTCATTGAGCATTGATCGATCAGCTTCAATGATAGTTTGATTTATGCGTTTAGCGACTCCATTTTGTTGTGGAGTTTTCACGTCTAAGAAATTATGAGAAATTACCTTGCTCTCAAAGAAATCATCTAAATTATTGTTTTTGAATTTAGCACCATGATCACTTCTTATTGAGAGAACAATTTGATTATTTAACACTTTCATTTTCCTCACAAAGGAAATGATTTCTTCTGAAGTGTCACTCTTGGATCTGAGAAAGAACACCAAGGTATACCAAGAGAACTCATCAACAATGATGAAGGTATACTTCTTTCTAGCGATGGATTATATGTTGACAAGGCCAAATATATCCATGTAAAGTAAATGAAGAGTAGTGGTCACTGAAAAAACTTGCTTTGATTTAAAACTAACTCTAGTTTGCTTTCCTTTCTCACAACTAGGCAAATAGATTCCTTCGCAAAACTGTGTTGAGGAAGGTAGTGACTAGTTTTCCTTTTGATAAGTCATTCAGTGTTTTGAAGTTGAAATGAGAGAGTCTTTTATGTCATAACCAGTTGACATCTGAAGAGGCTTTAAGAAAGAAAGCAAATATTCTCACTGAGAGGGGAGTCTATGTTGATAACATAGGCATTCTCCATACAAGTACCAGTCAAGACAAGTTTGTCATCTTTATCGCTAATCATACAAGTCTTCTTAGAGAACTTCACTATGAAGTATTTGTCACACAGCTGGCTAATGTTCAGTAGATTGTGCTTCAATCCATCGACATAAGCAACTCGTCTAAACTGTGGTTATGCCATTAGTCAGTACACCAAAACCTCTGGTGTAGCCTTTTCCATTTCTATCAAAGGTCACTAAGGGACCTTTTTCTTCCTTATACTCAGTTAGGAGGGACTTGGTTCTAGTCATATGTCTAGAGCATCTACTATTGAGATACCAAATACCGTTTAAGTTCTATAAACATATGAAAGATTAATTTTTCTTTGATACCCATTTTACAATGGGTCCAGCTCAGTTAGTGGTCATGGAAGTTTCAACATTCTTTACTTCAGCTAATGATTCAACTTTAGTGGTTTTCTTCACCTTAATTGGTTTAGCAATTTTGGTGGTTTTTACCTTATATGACTTCTCATCTTTGGTTACTTTCTTTACCCTAGTTGATTTCTCAGCTTTGGTAGCTATTTGGCAATTGTGATAACCGGATCCTGGTTATCACCTAAGATAATTAATGTGTGATTATCTGATTAAATGATTTTGTGATAGCATGATAAATTGTTATATTTGATCATGCTAATGTGTGAAAACTATGTGCATAATGTAGATGCATGTATGAGATTATGTGTATATGTAGAAGTATATATATATATATATATATATATATAATTATACACACATGCATGTTATGAGGATGCATAGTGTGTGGGTGTGTGCATGTGGCCGACTTTCCTGTTAAGGAAAGGTATAAAAGGAGGGTTTGACCCCCCATTTTATCTTCTTGGTTATTCTGTTAAAATTGAGCGATTTAGAAGAGAAAGCTTGCCTGAATTTTCTTACTTTTGCATTCCAAGAAGGTTGTTTTCAAAAGGCTTGATAAGGTAAGTGATTTCTAAACCTTTTTGCATAAAACCTGTTATCGGTTTTATTTGAATGTTGTTTATTATTGGAAAGAAATCAGTTATTTGTTTAAGAGTTTTATCCGGACAAAGGGTGACCGGATTAAGTCTAAATCGGACAAAGCTTGTCCGGATTATTCTTAAATCGGACAAGGGTTGGGCGATTAAGCCCTAAACCGACCAAGCATTAAGCGGTTTAGTTTTAAACTGGTTAAGCATTGAGCGAGTTATGAATGATAAGAATGGTAAACATTTTGAACTGAGAAGTAGGAATACGACCATGTGGTGACCGGATTATTTTTTTTAAATCAGTCAAGCTTTAGGCGATGCATTGTCCGGACTTGTTATCCGGACAAAGGTGTTGGAATTTATTCCAAGTGTAAAATCAGATAAGCCTTGGGCGATGAGTTGTCCGGATTTGGTAAACTAGCTAAGACTTGACCGGAGATGAAGTCCGGCCAAGTCTATGTTGACCGGATTTGTATTATGCCTTGTGTTTGATTGATAAAATTATTATTTTATCATAAAATGGAAATTTTATATAAATGATTTTGGATTAATAATAATTTCATTGGCTGCGGTCTATTTGGAATGATTTTTGTGAAATGTTTTGATGAGGAAATAAGGGTGGCATATCAAGGAGAGGTGTACCATGGGATAAGGGTGGCATATCAAGGAGAGGTGTACCATGGGATAAGTGTGGCATATCAAGGTGATGTGTACATTTGATATAAGGGTGGCATTTGTATGTGTGTTGTATGATATAACTCTTTCTATTATATCCCTTAAGATTACCGTGTTCTGGAACTTTTATTTCTTTGTGATTTAAAGATTTAGGATCAAGGTTCTTATTGGAAATCATAGTTTGGACGTTATTGAGGAGCAAATAACAGGTTTGGCCTGAAACTTTATATAAACCTTGTTTGATTAGAAAAAGTTTAAAAGTGGCATTATATAAAACCTGACTGGTTCAAAGGTATGTTATTGGAATAGATGAATGATTGGCATGAAAGGGGGAAAGAACTAGTATTTTACCCCATTTGTTCATATATTTGTTATATATATGAAAAGTTGTTTTTCATAAAGATTTTGGTGATTTTCACCCTGCAATAACATTAATAGGGTAACTCACTAGACCTCTCGGTCTAACCCTCGTTTTATGATTTTAACTATGTATTGCAGGAGGTACCGACGGTAAGGGGAAGGGGAAAATGTGATATTTTTTTATATGCATTTCTAGTTGAAGAAATGTTTATGATGTATAGTTTTGATTGATGAACATTGATTAGTACAAGAAATGTATTTGAATTTTTTGGACCTTATATTTGGTAATGATAGATTCTTGTACTAAGGGACCTGATTGGTATATATAAACATGTATTTCTTTTGTATGAAATATGTGTTACATTTGTATGTGTGTTATGGAGTGTTGCAGCAATTAATGGCGACATGAGAGGTTTTGCCACAGTGATAACACTTCCTATAGCTGAAGGAAGCTTTAGGACCAAAAGAATAAGAGTTAGAAAATTTAAGATGTGCAAGGCCAAGACCAAGAATGCCCTTCTCCTTAGATCTAGGAGGAACGAATAGTTTCTCAGATTTCCTAGGATTAAGATCAATCCTCAGCTTTAGAGTTGACATATAAATAGAGTCAGGGATCTTCTTTCTAGAAGTTGATGGTTGATTTGCTGAAGACTTTGAAGAAGGTTTCTTCAACTTTAGATTTTTCTTAGTCTTGGGAGAAGCGTTAGAAATGGATTTATCTGAACACTTTGAACTCTCATAAGTTGTCTCACTGATAGGCTCGGACTTCGAAGTAGAGGAACACTGAGTAGAGGAAGTATCAGGTATATATAAGATAAACATTCCAAATTTAAGCAATGAACGGTCTTTGTTAGGATCTTCTTAGTCAGAAGAATATCCTACACAGCTCTAAATATGAGCAGGTATCTGAGCATTGATGATCTCATATGCTTTTATGGAGGCTTTGCACCATCCTTCAATGGTAGCCTTCTCAGCATTGAGTTCATCAATAGCATTTTCACGCTCAATAACAACTTATTCACGTTCAATGCTGATAGCTTGATATACAATGATTTGATTTTTAAGATTTTCTATAATCTTAGTAAGCTCTTTGATTTTTAATTGACATTTTTCAAATTGTTGTAGTAAATCAAGATTTAGTTTCTCGACTTTAGTTTTGCGATTTATTGCAGTGTAAAGGTCAACTATTAGCGAGTCAAATGTTGAGAGACTATTAGTGTCAGAAAGAGAGAGATCATTCATATTTGATACCTAAGTAGAACTTGAAGATTTATTTGAACAAGAGTTCTCAGATGCGTCATCATTGACTTCGCTGATCTTGGCCATGAGACAGAGATAGGCCGTATCTTATTCATCTGAGAAGATTCATCAGAGGAATTTGTCCGGTCATGATCTTCAGTGATAAGGCCTTTGCCTTTCTTTTTGTAGTTCTTCATCTTCTTGTACTTTTCTTTCAGCTTCAAATATTTTTCATCTTTGATTTGAAAGAAGTGGAAGATGGATTTGAGGCTTTCTTTGACTCGCACTCAATAGCAAAGTGTCTTTTACATTCACAGTTAAAACATATCGCTGAAGCCCTATCAACAGGTGTTGATTTTGTCTTGACAACGATGGCTAGAGTTAGGGTTCTCCAAAAGTTACTTTTTCTGGCAAATTTTCTAAAGGTGTCATTTAGAAGAGCCAGTGACTCATCAAACTCTAAAAGATCATGGTTTATTAAGTTCTCAAAGTTAGAATGATCTAACTCAGTGATAGTAAAAGTAAGTGTATTAGCTGAAGGAACTTTTTTAGAGATCAAAGATACAAGTGAGCTTTTAGAATATTTTGAATATCTTATGAGATTGTTCATCAACTATCAGGATTGCTCATTATTGAGTAGTAACCTATAAAGAGCACATTGAGAGAGATTTGCCAGGTCTTTAGAAACCTTGAGACACTTTGAATAGTTATCCCAAGATTCACGGAGACATTCCAAAAACTTTGTCAGAGTTTTAGAGTTGGAATATTCTCGACTAACAATCATGAGGTCAATCAATAAGCAATTAAAGGGTTGATGTAACTCAGACAAAGATTCATTTTGCCACAAATGAACATATCATATTATCGCACTAAATTTATCTTTCTTGACTCTTGTACTTCATTCGTACTTTCAAATTGAACCCAAAGTGCGTTCCATATGGCTTTTGAGGTTCTGAGGTTCATGATAAAGTGATATACCTCATCAGGGAGTGCCATGGCTATCATAGTTCGAGATTTAGTATCAATAAAGACTTTCTTTTTTTCTTCATTGCCCCATTGGTGTGGAAGATTTGGAATATGCCTTTCAGGGATAGCAATAGTAATAGCAGTTGTAGGAACTGTAGGGGAGATTGAAAATGGAACATGGGGTCTATTTTTCAATGTAGTAAGGGATCACAGGATCCACACCTTCAAGAAAAAGACTCATACGAACTTTCCAGAGACTAAAGTTATCCTTGCTAAATCTAGGAGGTTTGGCAAGAGAGTAATTATCGTGATAGTTGGTGTTTGTATTTTGCAAAGCCATTTTTGAAAATAGCAAGTGGAAGATGTTTAAGAAAGAGAAGAAAACACTGCTCTTATACCGCTTGTTGGTCCCAACAAGGGTTCCACAAAAGTTTAAAGGTATAACAATTTGAAGAAGGGGGATGAATACAAGCACACAAATTTCACTTTTTAAATTCCTTTATTGATATGAGATGATCAATACAAGAATTAACCGATTGTTGCAGAATAAGATAAGGTAAGATAACCTAATCTTAACAATCTTTGAGAACCACTAAGCAGTTTTGCACAAGAAAGAGATAAGAGGAAAAAGAAGGTATGTATAAGAGATGTTGAGAGGGAGACTCATCTCAGTTATCTATACACACCACATTAAATGCGTTTCAGATAGTACAATCCACGTAGCAAGAGATTAATGGAATGCTTATCCTTTTTATTCAGATATGCAGGCTTTTGGGCGCATATGAACAGTGACTTTCACGTAGTTGGTAAGCATGTTGGGAGACAATAAAGCAAATCTGTACATGTACCTTTTTGTGGAAAGCATGGGTATGTCCTTTGTACAAAGAGGATAAGACAAAGATAATCTTGTTGCACAAGACTTTTTTATCAATGATAGTAAGGAATTATTGAGGACTCTTCAAGTACTGAGTCTTGGTTAGATTTCACACTTGTTGTAGACAATCTTGGTGTCACTAGATGCCGTTATAGATCATGAATAGATTGGTCTCTATCTTCAGCTCCTTCTTCGACATCGTTGAAGGTTTCTTTGGTGTGAGTTTTTTCTTTGAGGAATACTTAAGTTCTATAACTATTATAATACTCGTTCAGCAATCACTGAACAGACTCAGTGATAATCGTTGAAACTGAGGAAAACAAAACTAAGTATAAAGAGTCATCATCAAATCACTGAGAGAGTTTGGATCAACAATTTTTGATTTTGCAAGTGTATATTTCATTTTCGATTTTGCAAAGCGTATATTGATTTTTGTTTTGATTTTCATATGTATCAATTTCATTTCAACTTTGCAAAGTGTATATCTATGTGAGTTTTGATTTTGCAAGTGTATATAGATTTCATTTTTGACTTTACAAAGTCTATATCTATTTCAATTTTAGATTTTGCAAAGTCTATATCTATTTCAATTTTAGATTTTGCAAAGTTAGGTATTTCGATTTAGATTTTGTAAAATGTATATTGATTCCAGTTTTGACTTTTTAAATGCTTATCAATTTTAGTTGCAACTTTGCAAAGTGTATATCGTTTTATGTTTCAATTTTGCAAGTGCTTACCGATTTCAGTTTCAATTGCAAAATGTATATTGGTTTCAGTTTCGAATTGCAAAATGCATATGGATTTGAAGTTCGCATTTGTAAATGTATAGCAATTTCATTTTCGACTTAACAAAGTGCATATTGGTTTCAATTTCATTTTGCAAGGGTATATTGATTTTATTTTCGATTTTACAAGTGTATATCGTTTTCATTTTCGATTTTGCAAAATGTATATTGATTTTGCAAAATGTTTAAAATCATGAAAAAAATTCATTGGAATAGCTTCAAGATTCTCGTTCTAATTCTAGTAATGCTTCAACAATGTTAACAAAGAAATTTCATTCTACTTGTAGTAATGCGGAACTTGTACATTGTATTTTTCTTGTTTATTGAAAAATTTGAGCTATGTTTTCATTTGTGAACTATGATGAAGTCATTATTCTTTATTTGATTGTTATGATAAGTCTAGTTATGATATAAGTTATTCAAGTGAATATATGTCATATTCTATTGATAAAAAGAGGATGAAATTCAAAAAGAAACTCAAAACCCCTGTACGTGACCAAGATGGAGGTGGATCTTCAATAGCTAAAGCTCTTAACATAAATTAGGCATAATTTTGGAGTAACTTTTGTTATATTTTGACATAATCTTTAGTATGTTTTCGTTGCATCTATTTATATTTTTGGATACAATTTTTATATGTTTTAGAAAGATTAACCGAAATGATGTATTATTTTTGTTTTGTAAGTATAAAGATTTATTTGTGCAAAAAAATGTCTAAAGAATTGATCGTTCAAAATATAAAAGTCTATTGGGTTTTTCAAACTTTTCCCACTATTTTACAATATTAATCAGTTCATAGATCATAACAGTATATTTAACAAGTATAAAATATCTAATGATTTATTTGTTTAAAAAAAAATTAATCAATAACTCAGGGATTGTTTATTCATACAATGAAATGAAAATGACAGAGAATATGAATGAATTTTAGGGGCCGTTTACCAGACACTTATCCGGTAAGTGTTTACCGGAATTAAACATTGTCATTTACTTAACAGTAAGATTTTAATCCACCAAAAAACGGTATCGTATGCAACAATTTACTCGGAAAGCGCTTACTATGGTAAGAGTCGTCGCCCTCACTTACCGGGTTAAGACTATTGGTTCTTGTCTCGCTCTTACCGGGTAAGATTCTTGGTCATTATCATATTCATCCGATAAGTTAATGTGACTTGACGTTCACTTACCCAGTAAGCATTGACCGGTAAAATTTAACAATATCATTTACTTACCAAGTAAGATTTAGTCCACCAAAACGGTATCGTATGCAACAATTTACCCAGTAAGTACTTACCATGGTAAGAGTCATCGCTCTCACTTACCGGGTAAGACTTTTGGCCCTTCTCTCGTTCTTGCTGGACAAGATTTTTGGTCATTACCATATTTATTTGGTAAGGTAATGTAACTTGGTGTTCATTTACCTGAGTAAGTGTTTGATAAACAGCCCTTAGTTAAATTTAACTTGAAATGAAAATTTAAACTCATAAAAAAAAATACAAACTAAACATTTTCTTTTATCTCTAATACCATTAATGAATGTTTCATATAACTGATCAAACACCAATAATGCATACGTTTTTCTGCACTTGTCCTAATCAACTTTTGATTTTTTTTTTTTTTTCCTATTTATTTATTAAACCAACCAAAATTTTCCTTGTTTTATGCTTACGTATTAGTGTTCCCTAGAGGGGGTATTTATGTATTAAATGATAACTTGGAGGTCTAAACCAAAACGTTTGAAATTAGAGACAACGGCCGAAATGGAAGCCACGTAAGATATTGTGTAGTTTTTCATGGCCAACAGCAAAGGGTTTCCTCTTTCCCAATGCATTCTGTCTCCGTTTCATGATTTTCAATGCGATCAAATCTGACGCACTCGCAATATTTGTTGCTTTGCTTCATGTATTGTTGTATATGAAACCTCTCTGCCTTTACCTGCTAAAATATATATTATATTATTGATTTTTTTAAGACAAATTGCATAAAAAAATAACGTATTTTAACTTTATTTCAATTTTAGGTAACGTATTTCCAAAACTTTCATGTTGGTATTTAGGATATAAAGTTTTAAATATTTGAATACTTGAATAACCGGTTGAAGTATTAACCAGTTACTATAAAATAACATATACATAAAAACTAATTTTAGATTAAGATATTTATATCCACAAATAATATTGAGTGAGATATCACAGCACTCTCCATATCAGCATGATAATCGGTTGAAGAATCAACCGGTTACCCGAATACTTAAATGTTTAAAACTTTACATCTTATGTACCAAAATATAAGTTTTGAAAGTACGTTACCCAAAATAAAAATCAAGTTAAATTACGTTATTTTTTCATGTATTTTACCGTATTTTTTATTATCATTATTCCTATTTATTATTAATATATATTTCCTCTACCATTTTTTCTATTTATTATTATATTATTGTATTTACATTTTGTAGATAACCATTTACTTTTTTAATTTATTTTTAGATATTGATATGTATTTATAAGCTAAAATTGACATATATTTGTATAATTTTAACAACCATTTTTTTATATTTTAAATATCCATTTTTTTTTATGAATAGACTAAAATTACAATACTATAACATTTTCAATTTATACGTCATTTTTTTAGTAAAGATTGTATTTAATTCCGATATATACATACATCAACTTTTATTTAAGTTCTTAACTAATTTAATGAGTTATAAATGATATAATATAAAAAATAAGTTCTTATAAGAATCGCCATTAGACTATATCTATAACGGTATAACCTAACCATTAAAAATAAAACACTAAAATCACTAAAAATGAGTCCATTGAATACTAAAAGAATCAACTCCAACCACACACTACAAAGTACAAAATAACATTAAAAAACATTTATAATATCATAATAATAAAAAATTATTATTTATTTATTTTTATAATCAATAAATAATTATCACTTGATTTAAAAGTAGTTATTTAAAAATTATCGTTAAAATTAAAATGGTAATTTTTAATTAATAAATATTACATTTTGAAGCAGACTAAATTATAATTTTTACTATTTAAATTTGAAAAATAACTTTATACATCCGTAAAATATATAAACTTAATGAACAAATTTAACGATATTATTTACCGATATTATTTACCAAGTATTAGTTAACAAAATGTTAAGATTTTAAAATAATCATTTTTTTGGGGGTGGGGAATAAAGCGAAGGAAAGTTTATAAAAATAACCATTTAATACAACCATTTGCCACAAAATAACCGGGTTTTTCAAGATTTTGCGTTTTGACCACCTAGATAGCCCCCGGGGGGCGATCCGTACATGGGGGGGGGGGCGATCCACATTAAGGGTCTTTAAAAAAATTCAGTCTTAAAAGACGAGATTAATGTTCACCATCGAAGACCGTGTGTTGACCTGGCCCTAGGGGGCGATCCAGACTCTGCCCTCACCCTAGGGGGCGATCCAGCTATAAATCTTTTTTTTTTGTTTTTTTTTTGTTTTGTGGTATTTTTAATAAAACTGATACGTCATTTAAGTTGTATTTTTTAACTTTTTTAGAACCAAATTTCATGAGTAAAGTTTTAAAAAGAAACCATTATAATTATGGAGACGTAAAAATTATTTTTATCTGATTTGGGTTTCGTAAATCAGATATAAACCCGTACATCTCTTATTTTTTTTACCGCAATTGTGTTTATATCTGATTTACGAAACCAAAATCAGATAAAAATAATTTTTGCGTCTCCATAATTATAATGGTTTATTTTTAAAACTTTACTCATGAAATTTAGTTCTAAAAAAGTTAAAAAATACAACTTAAATGAGGTATCAGTTTTATTAAAAATACCACAAAACAAAAAAAATCAAAAAAAAAAATAGGCTGGATCACCCCTGGGGGCGATGGGACAGTCTGGATCGCCCCTAGGGCGAGGTCAAAGTTCGGTCTTCGAGTGTGAACAGTAATCTCGTCTTTTAAGGCTGAATTTTTTTTAAGACTCTTTATGTACGGATCGCCCCCCATGTACGGATCGCCCCCACATGTACGGATTGCCCCCGGGGGCGATCCGGGTGGTCAAAACGCAAAAACCTCAAAAACCTGGTTATTTTATGACAAATGGTTATATTAAATGGTTATTTTTATAAATTTTCCTAAAGCGAAGTTTTATAATGGTGGCACTTATATAAAATTATAAATTTACAGTTGCATAGTAACATGGTTTTTATTAAAAAAAACATATTAAAAACCTTTTAATTTGTTGTTAGTTGTTTATTTTATTATGTAGTTTTACAAATTAAATAATTAAATTTGTAGTATTTGATAAAGGTTTTTATTTGTTAAGTGTTTAATTTTAATAGTAGTAATAAAGTGTTTAATTTTAATAATAGTAATTAAGCAAAATTATTTGAATAATAATAATATTTTTTATTAACAAAAAAGTAATAGTAATTAATCAAAAAATATCGATGATTTAAGAAAACCAAATTCACTTGTAATTTGTTTATTTTATTATTTAAGTTTTGAAATCTAAATAACCAGAAAATTTGACTAATTTATACTATATTATAAAGCATTTGACAAAAACTTTTAAAAACCACTTTTTATGCGTAAAGTATTGTTTACTAATGCATATTACTTAAAACTCAAGATTACAATTAGATTGTGCGTAAGTACAACTTATTAAAGCTCCATATTTGAATTCGTGTAACTAA
>NC_037542.1:453247-458300 GCF_001531365.2 Cynara cardunculus var. scolymus | reverse complement strand
AAAAATCAAATAAATTACATTAAAAATGAGAACTTTTAGATAGTTGATTTGATATTAACATTGATATATATTTTTTTTCAAATTTTTATGATATCTTCAAATTTATAGTTTATTTTAAAAATAAGATCATTATTACTTTCTTAAAAACACATAATTTATACTATATTATAAAGAATTTGACAAAAACTCTTAAAACCTACTTTTTTATTAATACATATTACTTAAAACTCAAGACTGCAAGTAGATTGTGCGTAAATACAACTTATTAAAGCTCCATATTTGAATTCGTGTAACTAAGTGCGGATAAACTTAATCAAATACAAGATAAACATATCACTTTAAATATAAAAAATCTAAAACCTACTTTGTCAAATTTTTATGATATCTTTAAATTTATATTTTATTAAAAATAAAAACATCATCGTTTTTTTAAAATCACATAAGACCATATTATAACATCGACTGAGATAGAGAATAAAATGAAATATTAAAATCAAGATGTATCTCACTGCATTGCGCGAGTACCCTTCTAGTAATAATAATAATAATAATAATAACAACAACAATATAAGTAATTAATCAAAAAACAAGAAAAATAAAGTTGATAACAATAACATAATATTTATTTAAAAAATAAAGAGAATAAAATTATTAACATTACATAATTAATACCTATTAAAAAAACAAGAATGATTAAGTTATAATGATTAGTGGATAAAATAAAAAAGTAAAAACATGATTACATAATAATTAATAGGGAAAATCACTAAAATCACTAATTTATACTTAATGTATTAATAAAATAACCATTTTTCAACATTTTTTTAACAAAATGACCACTAGGATCGCCCCCGGGGACGTGTTAACCATACGAGGGCGATTTGACCAAAAAGTACACAAGGGGGCCATATGTATCTGATTTGAGAGACAAAAAATCTGATTTTAATCTTAAAAGGGGAATCGCACCCACCTACCCCAGGATCACCCCTCGGGAGGCAATCTGGCCATTATTTTGTCCTCTAGTGACAACATCCTATGACGTACAATTTGACAGTTCAGGGATGTTTTTCGAGGCATGGAGGGCAATTTTCATGTGCGGGGGCGATCCTGGTCCTATATAAGGGTTGTAGTTTTTGTTAGGACCAAAATTGATCCTAATTACTCTAAAAAAATTTATTAAGCAATCTGGGCTAAGAATGGAAGATTCAGAGATCTGCTAAGCTAAATTGACTAAGTCTAGAAGAGCACATAGAGGCTCTCTAGACGGCCAAGAGGCTCTCTAGACGACCAAGAGGCTCTCTGGGCGACCAGAGCTCGGGTACTTGGACACAGAGCTCATGTACTCGGATACAGAGCAAGCAATCTCGAGCTTAGAGCACGGGTACTCGGATAAAGAGGACGAGAAGACCAGAGTCATTCGCCTATGCCTAAATGCCAAGTTCCCGGATACAGAGCGTAGACCAGAGCATCTACATAGTATATGCAGAGCCTCTAGGTCTTCCACAAATACAGAGCTTCTTTGTATAATCTATTCCTCTGTATGAGCTACTCCTCTGTTTGGTCCTTGCTTTGGACAACTATACTTAGAGCAGCTAAGTGAATGCATTCTTAATCAAGAAGGATGGTGCTGATTCTATTTACGTTAATGGTTATTTCCATATTTATAGAATTCAGTTTCCTTGTAAATATCACCTATATAAGAGGTGATATAGGCATACAATAGAGGTGATGATACACACTTTGTAACACACAAAGACACACACAAACATCAAATGAGAGTCGATTAGGGTTCTTGAGAGAGTTTGTATTCAATAAAGAAAGCAGCGGTCAATTTCTATCCATCTTCTTCTACAAATCTCTCATTTTCAATTCCTTAACCTTAATCTACTCTCAGATCAGGGCCAACAGTTTTCTCAATAAAATCTCACAATTCTACTCTCACAACCCCTAACTCTTAAACACAATCTACCATCACAACCTTAACCCTTAACTCTTAAACGCAAATATGAAATCAAGTCAAAATGATAATGGTTACGTGTATGTTCAAAATGGCGGTTCATTCCGAACGATAAATGGTGCCATGGAGTATATGCCGTTAGGAGTCCCCAAACGTATATTACATTTGTCTTCGCCAATAATAAAACCATTACTAAAGTTGAATATTTTGTTAGTCATAAGACTCGGGGGATTTGAGACCGCCCTTATCAAAGTGAACACAACCATCTCTACCACCTACATTGAGCTTTGATTCGAACCGGTTTCATCGAAGTCCAATCTAAAAAATGAGATAACTTTGTTTATCCCCAAGAAATTGACTTCATTGTGGTGGTCACTGTGTACAATAAGCATCAACAATCGATATGGTTGGAGTTTTTGGGTCGTCAATATGATGAATATATCATTGCCAACTTCAACAAAATGTAGAAAGCGCTGGTTGAAAAAAGAAGAAATTGGTAGTGGGTAAGAAATGAGTATGGCTGGGTTTTTTAGATCTATAGAAGATGGAAGAGGTCGAAGGTCGGAGAAGAGGGAGATGCGATGAGGAAGCCGAAGGGGAGAGTGTCAAGGATGGTGGGACGAGATGAGAAAGACGATGAATGGAAGGGAGTTTTGTATTCGTTTTTTTCAATTAATAAATGGTTTATGTACTTGTACGGTTCTACCATATGCATCTATTGTATAATAAAACAATTACTAAATAAGAGATTGAAATGATAAAAATACCCCTTAGTCACATGAGAAGCAAATTGGGGTGTTTAATGAAAGGGAACTTAAACACCTTTAGGATAAGGATCAAATCCATAACAAAAACAAAATCACAGTGCCCATGGATGTAAGTAGTTGATTCGGGGGACCTAATCCAAATCTTCATATAACCACGGGAACGAAATTTGTAATTTACTCTAAGCTTAAAGTATAAATAAGAATTTAATTTTTTGAACGTAACTATAGATTTGATCCCTCAAGAAAAGACAAAAAAAATAAAAATAAAAGAACAAATAGGGCCTCAAAGTTAAAAGAGGCATTGGATGAACGTTAGAGTGAGGGATCAACTCGTTACAAAACAACATACCATGAATCCTCTTCTGTAATAATGAAACTTAGGGACCAATTTCTTGAAACCACCATATCATTTAGACCCAATCTGTAATTAAGAGTAAACTACAATTTTGATCCCTCTAGTTTACATCACCAACTACGAATACTGTATCTAAGTTTCAATAAGTACAATAATGGTCACCATGGTTTGCATTTTGTTTTAAAAATTGTCCCCCTGGGTAACCCATTAATGATATTCCATTAAGTGAGGAGTATTTTGTCTCTTTACCTTTTTTTTGTCCTTTTCTTGTTTTGTCTTTTACCCATTAATATAATTTATATCAATATATAATTAATATTATAAATAGTACATACCCCACCTCCAACGTCAATGACCTCATTCCAATCCTATCGACCACTATCTTCGACCTCTACCCTCCCCAATTACGGCCTCCACCATCTACACATAAAATCGATCTGTAACACACAAACACACAAAACCCACTTGCAACACACACAACAAGCAATTTGAACCAATAGTGGGTACAGAGAATTAAAGGAGAGGTCGTGGTGCAGTGCCAAAGTGCTTGTTCATCTGAGAGGAAGAAGTTGGGACCGTGGGTTTGTTTACCAACTAGAAAACAAGGTGGGGTTGTTCATCGATTGCATCAGTTGGGTGTAAAACCATGGCAAGGGGAAGAAGAAAAAACCGTGGAAAAGATGGAACGGAAGTGATGGTGATGTGGTGGCGTTGGGAAAGGAACGCAGTAAAGGACAAGGGGTGTGGGTCATCGGGAACAAAGGGAACAATAGTAGTGGTGCTAGGAAGGGGGAACGGTAAGAAGTGGATGTAGGGGGTCCAAGGAACGGGAATGAGAGGTGGGTGAAGGTGACTAGAATCAAAGTAACTGTCGTCTACGTGTGTGTGTGTGTGTGTATATATACAAGATACTATATTAAAAATATATGATATAGTATATATTTTTTATTTGTTAATAAAAATAAAAGAAATGGATGAAAAAATAAAATACGACTGATTTAACGGAATATTTTTAATGGGGGTAAAAAGGACAATTCTTAAAGTAAAATGTAAAGCTCAATAATAATTATTACTATACTTATTAAAGTTTAGAGATGGTGTTTGTAATTGGGTGTAAACTACAGGGACCAAAATTGTAGTTTACTTAAATAATAATGTTTTTATTTTTATTTTATCCGTTAATTATATTTTAAAATTTTTGTTACCAAACATTATGATTCCTCAGTTAAAAAAATTTCCAACTTAAATAATGATGATAAAAACCATTTTTGAAAACTATTAGTTTTTATAATTTATTTCTATTCATACCCTCTCATGTATAAGTAATATGCATGTGAATAGGTGATCAGAGGTTCGGTTGATTATGTTGAAGACTTTAAACAATTAACCCAATGTTTGTATTTAAAAAAATCTCAATCCAACCCATACCAAACCAAATTGCAACCCAACCCAAACCGTACAGGTTGGTCGGGTTGATACTTTTATATATCAAAATATTCTCCTAACCTTGAATCTATTGTTAATTCTACTAACATTTACTTTTTCATCATCAATCATTTGATACAATTTATCATTGCTCCTTAAGTTTTAAGTATATTACATTCAACTGATTTTTTTCACTTTGTATATACATATTCATATTTACTGAACATATATACGAATAAATTATATAAAACTGAAGAAGAGATTGAATATATATACATATGTGATGGTGTACTTGTCTAATGTACATATATATATATATATATATATATATATTAAAGGAAGAACCAAAATGTTGTTCAATGAGAACACTTCTATCCTATTTATCTTTTTTCTCATTATTTTGATTTATTTTTAATATACAATCAACATATTAATTGTTAACCCCTTCATTTTCCTACTTTTTTTTAACTCCATTTTCATTATTTTATAAAGGAAATTAGAATCCACAAATATATAAAACTATATATAATTTTATTTACATCAATACAT
>NC_037542.1:450024-453192 GCF_001531365.2 Cynara cardunculus var. scolymus | reverse complement strand
TAATAACCAAAATGTGGTTCAATGAGAAGTTAAACATATTCTTTTTATAATTGAAATTAGAATCCACAAAAAAATATTTTGATTTACATCAATGCATATATTCTTTTATTTACACGATGATTAAAAATGCATTATATGTTAAAGGAACTCACATTTAATTTTATATATATATATATTATATTAAAGGAACTCACATTTAATTTTTTCATAAAGTGAAAAAAAATATGTAAAATAATATCTTAAATGCAAAAAATTATTTTTTTTATAAATTCTTACAAATTTATAAATTTTTTGTGGTTCTCATTTGATTATCATCCCCCCTAAAAAACATACACATGTATATATATATACATACATATATATATATATATATAAACTTTTTAATATATAAATCTAGAAAAGCTATTACAATCATTCATATATATAAATCAATTTATTTTACTTTTAAATTTGCATTATATCAATCTTTTCTTTTCTCTCTCAATAATTTAAAATTTAGTGACGATAAATAATATTAATTGATCAATATTTATTAATTTACATTGACTTCGAACTTACAAAATGTAACCTCTCTCTCGATGTAATATATATATATATATATATATATATATATATCAATATAATAATTAGAATATTAATGATAGTAGATAGTATTTATTGATTAGTATTTAAAAAATATTTATTTATTGATTTGTACTTTGAAATTTGTATTAATGTATGTTTAAGTCCAAAAATATATCCACAATTTTATAAATGTGTAATCATTACACTCTTTAATTAATTAAAGGGCAAATTGCATGAAAAATTAACGTATTTTAACTTGATTTCTATTTTGGTAAGGTATTTTCAAAACTTCCATTTTGGTATCTAAGATGTAAAGTTTTAAACATTTAAGTACTCGGGTAACCAGTTGAAGCATTAAACGGTTACCATGCTGATGTGGTATCAACTCAATATTATTTGTTGAAGCATTAACCATATACCACATCACTCGGCACATCAACATGATAACCGATTAATGTTTCAACCAGTTACCCAAATACTTGAATGTTCAAAACTTTACATCTTAGGTACCAAAATGAAAGTTTTTAAAATATGTTATCCAAAATAAGAATCAAGTTAAAGTACATTACTTTTTCATGCAATTTGCCATTTACTAAATGACAATTTTATCATTCATAATTGAGAGATTAATGAATTCTCTATCTTATAATTAAAACTAGAGTTGAAAAGTAGACAATATTTTTTGAAAGTGAACAGTTACTTTGGAACAAACTAAAATAGAAACATGGACACTTATTTTGAGACGAACGGAGTATTTATTTTTGTTATTTGTAGACATCATTCATCTTTTAACAATGAATTATTATTTATAGTAATTTATATGTATTAATAATCGGTTAATATCTTATCATATTATTTATAGACTAAGTTTCTATTTACCACATTTTTTGTACATATAATTAGTTACCGTACGATTTAGACCTACACTTATTTATTTTTTTTAATAAAAATTCGAGACGCATCATCCTCTTTTTAAAAAGAAATAAACTCCATCATCAATCAGACAAACAATGCATATGTTATCCACACCCCTGTTATTGCTATTATTCATTTTATTTAATTTTTCAACTTTATTCTTAAACAAATCTCTCTCTCTCTCTCTCTCTCTCTCTTTCTATATATATATATATATATATATCAAATTTTCACTAATTAGATTTTATTAGTTTTTTCGAATTATTTAAATATATTTGTTGATGATTCTTTTAACAACTAACATATATTTAATAGACAATCTTCGGATCCTTAACCAAAGTACTCGTATTTATGTGCAACGCACGGTTCCCACACTAGTTAATATAGACTTAACAACCATATTAAAATCCAATAATAAAAGAATATTGGGTTGAGTTGAGTTCAAATGACTATAGCCAAATTACAATCTAATACCTACGATTTAAAGATTTTACAATTAAATTAAACATTAGGTTGCTTCTAATTAATTTATTTCATGTTGGGTTACGTTGAGTTGCACGGATTTTTTTTTGGCACCCCATGCGTGACGAAGGGGTTATGAAATATGGGTGGTATGAATAATGAATGGATATGAATTGGATATTTTTTTTTAGTAAACTAGGGTTTTTTCTGACAATGATATGTTGAAAATAGCTACTTTTGTTTTTATAATTTTGAAGTTTATGATTATCATATTTTATTACAATAAAATCGGGTTTATAAGACACTCTTAATTTTTAAGTGTCTTAATAGACCTCTTTATAAGACTTAGTTTACAGGACCAAAAAAAGAAAACATCATATCTAAAGACGTTATAATAAGTTATATGACGTTTTTTAACATCGTAATAAGTTTTTTAGGACATTTTTAATAAAAAGCGTCCCATTAGCAACTTTATAAGACATTATTTGAAAAACTTCCTATAAAAACAATTGTCCTATAAAAAATTGAGTTTATAGGACACTTTATCAAAAATGTCCTATAAAGTTGCTAATGTGACACTTTGTATTAAAAATATCCTAAAAAACTTGTTAAGATGCCCAAAAGCATCATATAAACTTATTACAACACTTTTAGATAAGACACTTTATATTTTGATCTTATAAATTAAGTTCTATAAAGAGGTGTATTGGAACGCTTAGAGATTGGAGGTGTCATATAAACCCAATTTTATTGTAGTGTTTGTTGATTGTAATTCGTTCATGTTTTCGTCCCTCGACAATCTTATTAAAAAACTTATTAACTTAGGTGTATTTTGGTATTTTTACTATTTTATTTAATTTTCTTATTTTATTTATTAAACAAAATTTAGTATACAAATGATTGCATTCATCTTCAAAAACATAAGATCATAGCATATTTATTTTTAAGAAGACAAAACTAATGAACTCTTAAAGCACGAAATTAAATTAGAAAAATCTAAAATCTAATGAAATCTCCATGCTCTAAACTAAATCAAAAACACTAAATGATTATTTATAATCTATACTATATTATAATGCATTTGGCTAAAACTCTTAAAAACTCTTAAACTCTTAAAACTCTTAAACCCGTTCATCCCTATCCGATTTCATCCCATAACTGAATCCGTGTAACTAACTGCAGATAAACACAATCAAATACATGATAAACATCTTATTTTAAATATAA
>NC_037542.1:447981-449924 GCF_001531365.2 Cynara cardunculus var. scolymus | reverse complement strand
TCAGAAGATGGCATCATTAAACCTGAAGAGGTTTGAATGGAAAGAGGAACAACCCTTGATACTACCAAGGTAGTTTCAGTGGAAGTCTTCACTGAGTCTGTCGAAGAGACTTCAGTGGTAGGGATTACAACATCTGATGCTAAAGATATTTAAGCAGGAGTTGTCTTCACTGAGCCTGAAGAAGAGTCTTCAACGGTTTTCTTCACCTTGACTACAGGAGCAGCCTTTGTGGATGATTTCACTTTAGTTGATTTCTCAGCTTTGGTTACTTTCTTGTACAAAGCTGGTGAACCAGCTTTGGCGGCAGAAGGACACTTACTGGCAACATGCGTTCTTTCACCACAGTTTTTACACTTCCTAAAACTAGGAGTAGCTTTAGGGCCAGGAAGTATCAGACTAGAAGTGGGACCAACTCCAAGGATTCCCTTCTCATTGGTTCTTGGAGGAACCTTTGAGGGAATGGATTCCTTAGGTGAAAAGTTCACCTTGAGCTGTGACTTAGATTTCTGATGCGATTCAGATTTCCTAGTCCCTGAAGAAGAAGAAGTTTTACAAGTGGAAGGAATAGATTTAGATCTATTAGACTTGTTAGGATTCTTAGGAAGGGATGCTATGACAGTGGATTTACCTTTGTCTTTGCACCCAGAACTCAAAGGAGTTCCTTCAAGATGACTCTCGGTAAAGGAAGAGAATTGAGAGGAAGAAGTGTTAGGAATAGAAGAGACAAAGGTACCAAATTTAAGCATGGACCTGTCTTTAACACATTCTTCCTGATCATAGGACAATCCTAGACCAGTCGTATTCTTGGCCGAGATCTGAGCGTTAATGATCTCAGAGGCCTTGAGGGAAGCTTTGCACCACCCTTCAATGGTAGCTTTCTCAGCCTTGAGTTTAGCATTGCTTGCTCACGTTCAACAACAGCTTTCTCACGTTCAACAGTGATGGCTTGGTTTATAATAACCTGATCTTTAAAATTTTCCTCAACAGAGGTCAGTTCTTTGATCTTAGAATGACAAATCTTCAATTGCTCTTGAAGATCAACATTAAGCATCTCAGCTTTTGATTTGCCATTGAGGGCATTGTAAAGGTCAACCGTCAACGTATCCAGTGCAGAAAGACTAGAAGAAGGTTCATTCAGGATACATACCTGAGTAAAAGAAGATGGCTCATAGGAGGTAGATGCTTTAGAAGATCCTTTATCAGCATCAATGGCCATCAAGCAGACATAGGCTTTATCTTCTTCGTCTGAAGATGATTCATCAGATGATTCAGCCCAGTCATGCTCTTCAGCAATAAGGCCTTTAGTTTTTCGCTGGTTATTCTTTATCTTCTTGTATTTCTCCTTCAATTTTAAGTATTTTTCATCTTTGGTCCTGAAGGAGGAGGAATCTTTAGAAGATGGCGTCGCAGTCTTTTTTGATCTGCATTCACCTGCAAAATGTCCGGGCCAGTGACAGTTGTAGCAGACAGCTGAAGCCTTGTCTATTCTTTCAGACTTTGGCTTTTCCCTTAAGGATAGCTGAGGAGATCTGTGGAAATTGCTTTTGCTGGCGAACCTCCTGAATGACTTAGTCAGGAGTGCCAGGGACTCATCAAAATCTATTAAATCAGATTCTGGAATGTCCTCAGAAGAATCTATATCCGTGATGACCACGGGAGGTAGAAAAGAAACAAAAGGAGTAGAAGTTTCAACTGGAGAAGCTTCAGAGATCAAAGCTAAAGGAGAGCTTTTCATTTCCCTGGATTCTTTTACAAGATTTCTTTTCAGCTGACGAGATTGCTCATGGTTAAGCAGAATCCCGTATAAGGTAGAAAGAGAAAGAGTGGACATGTCATTTGACATCTTGAGACACATGGAATAGGTGTCCCAAGACCAGGAAGGCATTCTAGAAACTTAGTCAAGGTTTTAAAATTAGAATATTCCCTGCCGACAGCCCTAAGAT
>NC_037542.1:443756-446831 GCF_001531365.2 Cynara cardunculus var. scolymus | reverse complement strand
AGTCTTCGACGTTTGCTGAAGGTTCTTTGGTGTGAGTGCTGTCTTCTTGAAGTATTGTTGTCTCTGATAGATTTACAATGCAAGTTCTTCAGTGATCACTGAACATRCTCAGTGAWGATCGMTGGAACTGAAAATACAGAAACACAAATACAACGTGAAAGAGAAAATGGATTATCATCAAATCACTGAGAGAGAAGATCAACAATTTATTTTCTGCAAAAGTTCCATGCCCAAGGCAAAATCTTCACGTCCGAGGAGAGTGCCTTTACGATGTGAAATTTTCTTCACGCTTGGGGACGATGGGCTGGATTATTGAGCTGTTGTTTCTTTTAAAATCGTGATTTTTTTTTTCTTTTTATCTTCATTTTTGCTCTCAACTCATCTCTCCACTTATTCTCTCCCTCTCAAAGCATTTAAGGAATTGATTGGACGTTTTTGCTAACATTTAAAAGCTATGATTCTTGGATTCATGTGTTGGTGATAAAAGCTTCAAGATTCACTTTCATCTTCTACATCTTTTCCACCATTTTCCACCATTGTTGACTTTGTTTTACGGTTTTTTCTCCTAAAGACTATTTGGTCGATTTCTTATGGATCTTGAAGATTTTGCTTGTGTTTTGAAGTTTCTAGAAGCTAAAGGTAAAATCCATCTACCATTTCTTGAATCTAGGGTTTGGACCATTTTCACCAACAACTCCCATTTCTTCTTGGGTTTTCTTTGTTTGTATTTTGGGGAATGAAAAAGTGTTATTGAGAGGTTTGCATCTATGATCCAAAGTATAACTTGGAGATTTCAAGCTTTTACCAAAGAAAGCTCAAGATTTGGGGTAAAACCTTGATTTAGCATAATTCTAGCAAGGTGAGTTCAAGTTACTTTGTGAAAATATGTACCTGCCAAAAACGTCCATTTTGAAGTATTAATATATTTTACTTGATATTTATCAAATATGTAGGTTATTTGGTAAGGTTTGCATATACGGTACATTTGGTTTAATAAATCCTACAAATGCATATATTTGGGATATTTGGGTATTTTGATAAATTAATCATTAGAGTGTTCTTTTGATGATTGATTTCTCATATGGGATTATTTGATGTTAACACACTTTTGGTATTTTGATTTTATAAATCATTGGGAAAATATAAATGCTTGAGTTGTTGGGCGTATTTTGAGTACCATTACTTATTTGGAAATGTTTTCTTGAATTTATGGTGTGTTTTTGGAGATTTGCTCAACCTTTGAATCGATAATAAATATATCCACACCTTTTCTACATAAGTTGTATAAACTTGGGTAATTCTATTTATTGGTTAATACTGAATTTTATTGAATAGTTAGTTGAATTGTTGAGTTATTGACTTGGTTTTAACTGAGATGAGTCTTGAGGATATTTGTCCATTTTTATTTGCTCTAAATTTACTGTATTTTGTTATTTGAGAATTACATGTTTTGAGTGCGTTTGTCATTCATTTAGAGTTATGTAATTTAGAATATAATGCATTAGATCCATATGCATAATGTGCCAATTGTGTTTTGCCAACCAAGAAGTTTTGATGTTCTCGTCTAAGATCCATAAGGGTTAGTCAAGTGAGAAGTTTTGATGTTTTCAACTTGAGCCCTTTTTGGTTGTGGCAAAAGAGAAGTTTTGAGGTTCTTGATATCATTGGTTTCGGACAAAGGAGGAGTTTTGATGTTACGCTTTAGAACCTTTGATTTTAGGTAAGTGAGGAGTTTTGATGTTTTCATCTTGTAATTTAGGGACTAACTAAGTAAGGAGCTTTGATGTTCTTATCTTAGCCCCTAATCTTATCTAGTAGATTAAGTTCAAGTGTTGACTTTCATTGGTAAGGACTTAATGGGTAAGAGTTTGGGGAAAATGCCCCTTAGTATATCAGAATTGGATCGTGTATGAATTTCTTATTTTTGGTGAGAATAATAAGACCCACCTAAAACCCTTGAACATAACCCGCCTTGAGATACAACATTCCGAAAAAAAAAAACACGGTGATAATAAACTGGAACCTTGACGGGAAAATGTAAGGGGGTCGGCATGAAGGTTAACATACCTTAACACCCCTTAAATACGTTAACATACCTTCCACTGCCAACATTAACATAAGTTAACATGAAATTATTTGACTCTAACATACCTTAACTTACCTGAACATGTATGAATGTAGTTGAACATACCCACAATCTTAATACGTCTTAATATGAAAACTTATAGCATCTTAACATGCAATTATATCATACCAAGACATGGAAAAATAATAAAGATTAACAATATTAAAAAAATTTAACATGAAAAACATTGAATATCAATATACTTTAACAAAAGTCAACATATAGTGTTGGAAATCTTTGGTATATTTAAAAGCGATTTTAAACAAACAACATAAATAATATGCAGCAGAAAACAAAACATATGCGCAAGGATTTCCAAAAACCATGAACCAACCGAGTGAAATAGATCAGCCAAAAGGAAACTAAAAGAACATCAAGATTCAATTTTTGACCTCTTAATATTCATTTTTACGGATATCCACAAGAGCAACATCAATCAAATTCTAGTCCGTTCTTCAGTAAAAAATAATCAGTTTTTGTTCCTTGAACAAAAATCGATCCCGAGAGAGGAAGAGAGTTAGGGGGGCCAATTTAGAGAGGAGGAGGAGATTTTTTGGTTCAAACCCTAATTTCCTAATCATTTCCTTTTTATAATGGATCTTATCAGCTTTTATTTATTTATGTCTTAAACCCTTTTTAATCTTATTAAATAATTAAGCCCATAATATTCATTTTAACTCTCGTAGTTTAAGTAATAAAATGCTTTAATTAATTAATCATATGGATCTAACTCTTTTCCCCATTTTCTTTCTTAAACATTATTTATACTCACTTAGTTAAATAATTCTAATATAATTTTTTTCTTATTTTGATTGAATAATATCTCTCTCTCTCTCTCTCTCTCTCTCACTCACTCACTCACACACACACATATATCTATACTATCTTATAAAACATTTGGCTAAAACTCTTAAAAACTCTTAAACACGTTCAACCCTATCCGATTTCAT
>NC_037542.1:436477-442041 GCF_001531365.2 Cynara cardunculus var. scolymus | reverse complement strand
TTTGTCAAATTTTTATGATATCTTCAAACATATATTTTATTCAAAAATAAAAACATCATCGCTTTCTCAAAATCACATAAAGTCATATTATAACATCAACTGAGATAAAGAATAAAATGAAATATTAAAATCACGATGTATCTCGCTGCATTGCGCGAGTACGCTTCTAGTATATATATATGTATATATTATTTAATTGATGTCTTTATTGCTCTTTGTTTGTGATCCCATCAGTTCATATGCAATGAGTAATATAGTTAATACCGAAAAGTCTTGTTCCTTGCATATAAATCCAAAATATATTACCATAGGTTATCCAAAAAATGTTATCAAATGTTAATGTAATTGGTCCCCAACAACCTAATGCAGGGAACTCGGTCCCTACCAGTCCCGATGCAATGATCGATCTGCACTTGTTGAGAAGATCCATTGTGTGCACATGACCATGAATCGATCTATGGGCTTTCAAAATAAACGTCATATGAGGGTTTCCTATGGTCCCTATGAAAATTGGAATTTTCATCGGAATCCAACCCTAATATGTCATGTTATGACATCATGTACTTTCATAACATCATATACAAATAACTTTTGTCATATTTACGTTCATTGATCATTGCTAATCGACAATGACCATTACAAAATATATACTCGAAGCTCCAGACTTTCATCTTGTCTATACTATTTAAATATGCCCTATTTCCATCGAAAATACATGTTAATCTTTTAAGTTACTCAACTTCATTTTGCAAGAATAAATTACAATCCCCTTTTGTTACAGAAATATATCATTTGATTTGGTCAATATGACCACGATGGAGCATATGATTTGACTTTCAACACGTCACTTTTAACTCCTTCCACAATCTTTTTTTCCTGATATTGTTACCAATAATCATACAACTCTTTCTGCGTGCTTTCCACAAGTACGTGTCGGGGGGTTCATGGGAATAGTCGCTTTATTCTTCTAAAATAGGAAATCATAAAATAAAAGAGAGTCAAAAGAAACAAAAACCAAAATTTAAAAATAACCGAATAATTAATTATACATTTAGTAACCAAATAAGGAATTATATAATTAATATCTTTTTTTAAAGTATAAAAATTATAATCTCTTATTCAATTTAATCAAAACCAAAAAATAACAGCAAAAAACAAATTGAAAGAACGAATAAGGGATTAAAACCGAATCGAAATACCGAAAACCGAACAAACCGAACCGTTCAACACAAACTTTATTTGGTTAAAGTGAGTCATTCTATTTTAGTTATTTTCAACACCTCAATTTTCCACTAATGGGTTATCAACGATGGTTTTCCATTGATCAACTAATTAGTGTTTTAGCTGATAAGTGTTTTTCATCAGTTCTGTAACCGTTCTTTTCATAGCCGTCCACTACTTATTTTTAGCAATGACTTTCATTATATGGGGAGATATTTTTGACACTAATATAGAAACGGTTAATGATTCTCTACGTTAAAAAGAAACAATTTATATAAAAATTGGTACCAAAAGTTTAAGACTTTCCTTGAGTTAGTTCGTGATACCCTATAAAATTTAGGTCGAAATATAACTTAAAGAAAACGAATTGTCACAGTATTTCAATTTTTATCTAGACTATATACAACAATGAAATTCCATTTATTTATGAAAATGTCACTTTGTTTTTGTAACTATCAAATAAAAAAGTTCATCCAAAAGATCAAAAGTTTTCTTACACCGTGATTTCAAGTGTATATTTACATGTTTAAATACATTTGAAGTAATCAAGCGATTCTAATCACCACATAATTAAACTACGTAATTTATGTTTTCGAAAAGTGATTACTATTTGAATTTTAAGTTTAAAATTATCTTCAAAATCAAAAGTATTCATTTTTTTTTATAATAAATTGATTACTACGTTTAACTAGAATTAGAATTTGTGGGGTTTCTTATCTCATAATCGATTCATCGAATGTGAAAGGATTTAATAACATGATGAACTCTTTCTGTCTTCATCTCTCTCACGTAACAATATTTGAGTGGCTAATGTATTATCTTATACCTTAGCTTTTATATTATCTGATGTATTATCTTTAACCCGTTCATTTGAATTATCAGATTTATTCCACCATTTTTGTTTATGTTAACACTAGAACAGAGGAGATATTTGCTTTAGCATCATGAAATTAATCCAACATTCAAGAACTATATGGCGAGTTAACGAGCATTTGTAACATATATTATATATGAGCAAAATGCACAAAATAGCAATCTACTTTCATAAATTTCTTTATTATAGCATTGTACTTTCAGTTTTTCTTATTACAGCAATATATTTTCAAACTATTTTTTATTAGGACATTGTACTTTGAAAAATTTACCCATTATAGCAATGGGTAACCTTTTGATTTAAATTTACACATTATATTAGGTTTCCATGCCATCTCATTGTCCACGTAGGTTGTACACATGTACTATAGTGATGTAACTTTCTTACTACATTATGTACTTTCAAAATTATTTTATTATAGCATCTACTAGTTCTTATTAAACAATGTATTTTTAATTTTAATATTTAGATATTTTACATGTTATTTAATAAATATATTAAATGAATTAAAAAAATATAAATTATTCATTAATATACCAATATCAATAAAACTAGTAGAACACAACTTATCTCGCTAATATTTTTCAAAAAATATGTGTTTTTTGAAAAAAAAGAAAAAAAGAATTATTCTTTTTTTACCAAAAAATATTATCTTTTAAAGAATATATTATATGTGTTCAAAAACATTTTACTTGACGTATAAATATATTAAATTAATTAGATTTTTTTTAATTATTTATTAATATAACAATATTAAAAAATTGTAGATAACATTTTATTTTGTTAATATTTAAAAAAAACTTTAAAATATATTTATTTATTTGAACAATATAAAATAAGAAAAGTTGCCTTTTTTACAAACAAAATATATCTCGAAAATAATGTTTCATATTTATTTAATAAACATTTTACACTAAAAATATTTAATTTGCATGCAATTTAATAAGAAAAAGTAATAAAAAAATAATTTTTTTTAGATCATAGCAATGAAAAATGAAAATTACTAATAATAATTTGAAATAAAATTTTATTTTAATTTTAGTTACGTCATCAAAATGATGTGTCATGCACATCATCTCATTAAAGCCACAAAAGCAAAAAAGTCAAAGGGTTAACCGGTTTAAAAGGTAACAGGTTACCCATTGCTATTATGGGTAGATTTTTTTAAAGTACAATGTCTTAATAAAAAATAGTTTGAAAGTACATTGCTGTAATAAAGAAAAACAAAAGTAGAATGCTATAATAAGAAAATTTATGAAAGTAGGTTGCTATTTTATGCATTTAACCCTATTATATATATATATATATTTATATATATATATATATATATAGAGAGAGAGAGAGAGAGAGAGAGACAGGGGAGTGTTCAAATGAAAACCGCCTCTATTTGTGTAAACTGTGTAACTCAATCTCATCCATCTATTTTCTTAATCAATGATCAAGATTAGATTACTTTATTTTAGGAAATTAAAAAATATATATATTAAAAATTTATTTTATATCAGCAATAAGGGCAAAATGGTAAACAAAAATACATCATATTCAAAGCAACAATATCCTTCATATCATATTATAAATGAAACTATTTTATTTTGTAAAGCAATATATTATTTTTACGTTTAAATAACAACTATCAAAAAAATAAATAAAACACACCATATTCAATTATATATAATGAATTGTTTCAAAATTTGAATTACATTATATGAACGAAATTGGTTTTAAAATTTCATCAACAAAGTAATCAACGTAATACTGATCACATTTCGTAATTTTCATTGTATTGGTAGATGGATCCGTTACATTTAGATAACGAAAATTTTTCATTGTTTATTGAGTTCATAAAATTTAATAATACAACATGAAATAGTTTCATTGTCTTAACTGTTTATTGCGTTCATAAAATTTTATGATAAAACATGAAATTTTACTCATGGTTTGATGCGTCATTTGTTATTTCATGATATTGATAATGAACTTTATTCACTTTTCGCTAATGTTACAACCTTTTTATTCCTTATCCTGAAATTGTTTCAATGTCCTTCATACAACCATGTAAATATGCACCCTATTCATTATGAAATGATTTCAAGACATACCGGTTTCATAATGTATCCGTTTCAGCATGTAATTATTTCATGACGAACCACATACATTATTCACCCGTTTTATTTTGCATTTCAACGTCACTGAAACGAAATTCACCATCAAACAGTTCACTACTCATTGTTCAATTACGCCATGAACCAGTTTCACTTACATAAAACCTATTTCATGTAAATTAATTTCTTTATTTCCCTCCTGATTTAATGAATTCATTCCTTTAAGCCTTGCAATCATAAAGATTCTGGAGCATATTACAATCTTCAAGATTCTGGAGCATATTACAATCTTCGAGATTCTGGAGCAGTTTTTTCATGTACCCGTTTCATCATGCATTATTTCATGACGAACCAAATACATTATGCACCCGTTTCACTACTYATGTTCAATAACGCCATGAACCAGTTTCACCTTCATGAAACCTATTTCATGTACATTAAATTTTTTATTTCACCTCTGATTTGATGAATTCATTCTTTTAAGCGTTACAATCTTCAAGATTCTGGAACAGATTACAATATTCAAGATTCTGTAGCAAATTCATCATGTACCCGTTTCATCATGCAATTATTTCATGACGAACCAAATACATTATGCACCTGTTTCATTTTCCACTTCACCTACTAAATGAATCAACTACACCATCAATACAACGGGTTCACCATAAAAATGTTTCACTACTCATTTTTTATTTGCCACATGAACTAGTTCACCTTCATGAAACCTGTTTCATTTGTATTAATTYTTTTTGTCCAACTATGATTTGATGAATTCATTACATTATGGCTTACAATCTTCAAGATTCACCAGCAGATTCAATTGCATCACAATATATTTAGTTCAAATTTTAAATATTAAAATATAATTAAATATTTAAATGTTAACTTTTATAAAATTTACTTAATTACGTTTCCTTAATTAAGATTTATTAATATTTCTATATTTAATAGAAAATATTGTAAATGACCGAAATACCCTTATTGATTAAATTTAATTAGAAAGAAATGGAATTTTCCTATTGGTCGAAATTAGTTTACACGGTTTCTTAGAAATGCACGGTTTTCATTTGAACGTGCCCCTATATATCTATACTATCTTATAAAGCATTTGACTAAAACTATTAAAAACTCTTAGAACTCTTAAACCCGTTCATCCAAAACGATTTCATCCCTAAACGATTTCATCCCTATCCGATTTCATCCCATATCTGAATTCGTGTAACTAATTGTAAATAAACACAATCAAATACAGGATAAACACCTCATTTTTAATATAAAAAATCTAAAATATAATTAGGATAATCATTGAGTTCTAACATAATACTTAATTATTATCTTTATAAAATGTTGTATTATTAAACCAAAAA
>NC_037542.1:390830-434896 GCF_001531365.2 Cynara cardunculus var. scolymus | reverse complement strand
CGCGAGTACGCTTCTAATGTGTGTGTGTATATATATATATATATATATATATATATATATAATTTAGAGATTTTTCCGTCCTTTTTTTTTTCTATTCTTTATAGGAGAATTTAACATAGTTGTTGAAACAAAAAATTTTAAAATCTTAATTTTTTTTACACTAACGTAGATGTTACAAAAGTCTTAATATCAACAAACTGAAAATCTCTAAAAATGATTTTTAAGTAAGAGAAATTGCTTTTTTATTCTGTTCTTTTTACTAATGAAGTCAACTTTATTATAATTTGATTTATTTGGATTTCATTGGGATATTAAATCTATATATCAATATTTTAATAATATTATTACAAAAATGTTCCTGAATTATTATTTTAAATGATTTTATTTAATAACTAAATAGTGGTAACCATTTAAGAACTATTATATCTAATCATATCCACTAATTCAAATATTTTATTAAGAATATCGAGAATTATTAAGGTGTTGTTTATTTGCGGTTTAATTAGGTTTATTAGTCTATCTGGCTTATTCACACAACTCATTTGGGTTGTTTACTTACGGCTTATTCATAGAACATGGTTTAATTGCACATATAGAAATGATGTGTTGTCCCCATTCAGCCACAAAAATGACACCCCTACTCATTATTTCAAGCACCGCCTCCTTCCCATATGAGACACCCCATCTTCGGCCTCTTTATGATTTTTTGTTTTGATGTTCAAATAATTAATAGTGGAGGGTAAATCGGTCATTTATGTTATTCAGACTGTTGGTTCAGATAAAAAAAGTAAACAACATCATCCATTTATCCAGACAAACAAATTTATTCGAACAGACAAATTTATCCATACAAGACTTAATAAAAAATTTGGTAAACAACTTCTAGGGTTGGTTTGGTAATTAAACAATTATAAATTTAAAAATAACAATTTATAACCTCTAATTAGTTTTCATATGGATGGCTTTATTTACCTTTTCAAACTATCAATAGTTATCTTCAGTAATTTAATGATAATAAATCATTTTTAAACATAATCAAACACCTACTATTGAATCCATTTTTAGGCATTGAATAAATTCTTGTTAATGAACGTCCAACATGCAAAATAAAAAATCCTCTGCAGATTATGAGTAATGTTTGTGCTTGAACGAAGGCCATGCACAATATGAATCCCATTACCATGTTGAATGTTTGTGAAAGAAAGCAATCAGCACAGGGTTAAGTGAGTGATCATAACGTGTCTTATATACGTCAAAATCAACGTCTCCGTTGTGTACGTATTACTTATGGCATAATTAAAATATGAGTGCATCGTGAAACTATCACATTCTTAAGGGGCATTTGGTTTACTGAATGAAATTTGATGGAATTGAAATCCATCAGAGGATTTGACTTTCAAGGGATTAGAATGGAATTTGACCACACATTTGATTGAAAGGAATTAGAATGAAATCTCGCAAAAGAATACAAATATGCATTTATCAGGGGTGGGGTGACGGTTGGCGACAATAGTGGTGTGGTGGTGTTTGGGGTGGGTAGGTGGGTGGGGTGGGGTTGGGTGCGGTGGGTGGTGGCTATGATGGCAAAAAATAGTGGCATGGTGGTGATGATACAGGTGGGATGGTGGGTGGGTGTGGGGGTGGCGGTGGTGGAATGATAATATTAGTTGATGGTGGTGGCGGAAACGGTGGTGGTGGAAACGGTGGCGGTGGTGGTGGAGTATATGTTTTCGATGGGATGGGTAAGGCAGGGCAAGGCGGGGAAGGATGGTGGTTAAATTGGATGCAAAGGTTATCTTTGTCATTCTTATAAATTATGTTACATTTGCCACGAAATATAATTCAAATCCTTCACATATGCTAAGGAATGATCAAATCCCTCAACCGTGGAATTTGGTGGAATCCAATCAATTCATTCCACGAACCAAACATCATTAAGGAATTTATCATTCCAATTTTATCAAATTCCTTTGAATTTCGCAAACCAAACAGCCCCTTAATGTTTCATGATGTGAATGATGTCGTCAAGGTTATGTGTTTCAATTATACACATTGTAAATCATGTGCCCCTTTATTGTTATATGAATAGGCGAAGCTACAAAGATACACATAGTGAATTGTGTGATCATAGTTGTACCCAGGTTCCATTTTTGGGTAAATAAATGAAGTTGAAAGGTGGAGTTGAAAAGATGTCTCAATTACGAGGACTAATTATGAAAATTCATGTCTAAAGGGGAGAGGGTCTCCATTATTTCTCTCATTTCAATCGGTGGAAGCAAAGTGTGTGTGTGTGTGTGATCGCTAGAAAGGAAAAGGGTGCAGAGAAGGAGTCAATTGAAGGTTTGAAGAAGATCAAGATATTTAAGCCTCTATTCCTAGTAAGATCATCATGCTTCAATGTCTCCTCCTTTTACGTTGAGATCTAATTTGAGGCTAGCGTTCTACAGGGCCGACGTCGTCGCCTAGGGCATCATCAGCCCAAGGGGAATCATCCTAGCCTAGTCTGCTATATTATAGTCCTCTCCTTGGCTCCAGCCTCGCCTTGTCGGTCCAGATCCAATCTCCCCTGATCGACAATCCTTAATTGACGGCTAATCTCCAAACTCCAGTCTGAGTGTCCGACATCCATCCTCGTCTTCCTCTTCCCTCTCGGCTCCCGTCCGTCTTCGGTCTTCCCCTTCCCTAATCGGCGCTCCCTCTCAGTCTCAGGTAGTCTTCGGTCTTCCCCTTCCCTAATTGGAACTTTGAATTGAAATATTTATGGTTGAGTGATTGTCTTTTGCGAAGTAATAGGCTAACCAATAACCTCTAGAACCTACTATTTCTCGATGTAAAACCATATTGCTAGAATGGTAGTTAATTCAAGATAATACTTCAAAATGGTCCTGTCGCCCTAATTTTTCTCCCTATGGAACTGATTAGAAAACAAAGTATTAGCTTATGGTTCATGGTTGGTTTCTAGAATTCTTGTTGTTTAACAGAAGTCAAGGGACTAAAAGATTATGAAACAGGTTGCATCATGTTCAATTGTTCATGTAAGTGTGAAAATTGAAATTAACCTTATGGAATGTGAGTCCATTTGTGAGTGTGAAACTAAATGGATCATGAAAGAACAAGTGAAACAAATTGCATCATGTTCCAGTAAGTATAAAATGAAACAGGGTGCAAAATTGCATCATGTAGTGATGAAATATTATATCAGAAACTGATTACAGTTTATGTACACTTATAACATCTACTAATATAGTTTAGCCACTTTTATGCTATTAATAATGATCTTACTATCTTAGTATAATAGTATCTTACATCTGTCCATAACCTGTAAGTTCTATGAGCACCAAAAGTAAGTTTTTAGCAAAGGTTGGCTATGATAGATTAATTGAAGATTTTGCTTCACGAAGTGCACGAAGACACGTAGAGGAATAGGTAATCTTATATTTGTTTTATTGTTCGCGGTTTTGGTTTATGTCCCTCCGTTATAACTTTATTTTTTCCAATAAAACAGGCATGGAGATGAGCCTCCTAACTTGACTAGGTTCCAAACCCCTTAAAAATTTGTGTCTTCTTGAGTTTTTGGTTCATTGGAGTAGGAGCATATTTTTGGCTCTCCGCCTAGGGCATCCAAAACCATTGGACCGACCCTGGTATTCTATAATATTTTTGGATGATTTTATTGTCAGAAATCCTATTGGTCCCAGTCGGATCTACAAGAGTTTATAGGTAACACTTTGTAGAAGGGGGGGTGAATACTGTTGGGGCAAAATGTTCCCTGTGCTTAAAATGTTTTAATATGCTTTGTATTGTAGTTTCCTTTTATAGAATGTTAGTTTGTCTTTGCTGTTTTTAGTAATAGGTATAAACAGTTTGTGGTTAGTTTTGTTAGTTAGTGGTTAACACTTTGACAATCAGATTCATACGCATTGTGAGATTGAGAGAGATTGATTGTATCAAGAACTTGTACTTACTATTTGACATAATCAAGCTTGTCGACATATTGAAATGATTCGATGTTCTTGATCTTTGTATGAATTGATTGTTATGACTTGAATCTGAGATCACAATTTGTATCAGAACATAATCAGAATTGACAGGATTGGATTTGGATTTCGATTTATTGTTGGATTTGTGATTTTCTAAGTTTGAAAGTTTTAGCTACTGTTCTTGGACATTTTTGTTTAATTCGAGCTATATTGATATGTTTTTGTTGCAATTATTGTGTTCAATTTGTTTCTGCATCTATTGCGAACTGATCTGTATTGATTAATTGCATCAAATTGCAATTTTTGGCAAATTTTGATTGATTTTTGAATTCTGGACTTAAGACTTTTGCTCACTGGACGTTGAATGTTCATCATCCAATAAGAGCTTACTCATCAGACGTTGAATTTGAGTGTGAAAGTGTTATTTTCATCGGTCATTTTTTGAATTTTGACTGGATTAGTCTTGTCCGGATACCTTGTTTCATTGGTCAAAGAGCTGTCCGAAGACCATCTTCATTGCTTGTTTTTAAGTGATATCATTTTTCATCGCTCATTCACTTGTCCAGATACCTTGTTCATCAATTATGATTGTGTTCGGATACCTTCGTTTTATTGCATAAATGTTCAAAGTACTCTCATCGGACACTTCATTGTCCGGATAAAGTCTCTCATTAGACACCTTTTTTTCCGGTGAAGTGTGTATTTTTTGTTGTCTAGTGAAGTGCTTTAAGATTGTCTGATAAGCAAAATCCTTTGTTATCCGGTCACCTCTTTGTCCAGTGAAGATATTTTTTCTAAGAGGAAGTGGGACCACCGTGCTAAGTCGTAAGATGGGGTTATTATTCTTGAAGTTTTCAATCCAGTCCTAGTTATGTTCTGAAAAAGATCATTTCAAGTCTATATTTTAAAAATGTCAAAGGTTTCTCAAAACATGGATTCTAGATTTGAGTTACTCATGTCATTTTATTATGAGATTGAATCCTTGAATTTTGAAGATTTAAAGAAAAGGACTGTGGTTGAAAGATCTCTAATGCTAAATTTTCAAATTGAAAGTGCAGGTTATAAGAGCTTAAGTGAATGTTTGAAAATAGAGAAAGAAAAGCGTAAAAAGGAAAAAGATCATCTTATATCTAATCTTCAAGATAAAATCATCACTTTGAAAAGTAGTTTGAATAAATCAGAGGGTGAGAGAGTTAACATCCAATTAAAATTTGATATGATTTTTGAAGAAAGAGGTCATTTATATGATAAAATTAAACAGTTGGAAGATCTAAATTTCAGAAGAGGTCAATTTGAGCAGATTCTGAAAAATTTAACGCATAAACCCAAAGATACACGATTTTGTAATCCTCGGATGGATTTAGGTTTTATTGAGTCTAATGTTCTAAAAAAGGCCCCAAAATCCTTATATGATTTTAATGAAAGGGGGTTAGCGAAATTCTCAATTTGTTATGTTCAAGAAATTTTATTAAGTGTGAATCTATATCTTCAAAATGTGTTTTGCACAAATCAGATAAAAAAAGTTTTGAAACACCAAATTTCAAAACTGTGGGATTAAAATATGATGATCTAAACTTTAGTTACGCAACTAGAAAACTCGAATTTTCTCATTCTGATTTTGATACATTTTATCCCACAAAAAATTCTAACTTTTCTTCAAAATATGTTTCACAAAATGAAGAATCTTCTAAGTCTGATATTTTTGTAAAAGTGCTTTATGACTCAGAATCTGATTCTGAGACAGAGGTGGTTTATGATTCTGACTCAAATGAAAAGATTATTGAGCAAAATGATTGGGTAATTCATTCTAATCCTGAATTTGACCAAAATGCTAAAATTTATGCTTTAAAGAAGCAAATATCTAAGCTTGAGGTGGAGTTAAAATCTGAAAATAGATCCATGGAACAAGCTCAAAATGAATTTTCAATTAAAGTCAAAGAGCTTAATGATGAAATTTCTGAATTGAAGATGCGTTTGGTTTGCAAAGACAAATTGCATGAGTCCAACTTGCAAAAGATACAGGATCTCGAAAAGGATTTAAATTCCAGTTTTGATGAAAGAACCAAGCTCATGAGTCAAATCATGAAGCTTGAGAAAGTTATCAAACAACCTTTAAGTTTAGATTCTAAAAATTCAGAGATTCCTTTTGATGAAAGTATTTTTGAAGTAGGAGAGTCTTCAAGCTTAAATTCTAAAAATGATTTTTGGACTTCTCCGAAATCTGAAAAATCTGACAAGTCTAGGTGTTCAACTGTCAAATCTTCTGTGAATTCAAACTTTTTTTTTCTGTGAAAAAACCTCGAAGTTGCTGGCTATGAATGGTGGAAGAAAGATGACTTGCAGAAAGAAAGTGCTAATTCTTACAAAATCAATTCTTCTGCAAAGATTTCAAATATTAAGTCTAATAGTTGCAAATGGCTTTATTTTCAAAAAGAAAATGTAATCTGAATGCTGATTTGAAAAGTTCAAAACATTTTACTTATTCAGATTTACTCTCTTTAGCCACAAAACATTTACATTGCAACTATTGTGGTTATAATTCTTTTGCCATCAATACCAAATGCAAACAACAGATCAGATCTAAGAAGTTCAAATCCTTATCTGCTTCTTCTCTTAAATCTAAAGTTGCAAATGGTTCTTGTGTTCCAAAGAAAACTCTTTCAAAGAAAAAATTTTCAAAACAAAGAAGAATCATATTTTGTTGATGTGAAGTTCGTATGGGTTCCTAAGAAAAGGTATGAATGGCGCATTAAAACTATATCTACTAATGTTCTTGATGCTAACCCACAAGTTTCTAAGTGATTTTTGTACAGATTTCTAGATAAATCAGTCTAGAACTCGGCCTTCAATGTTGCAGACTTCTAGACAAATCAGTCTAGAACTCGAACTTTAGTGATTTAGCTTCTAAACAATTCAGTTTAGAACTTGTTCTTCTTTGTAATGACTTTTGCACAAGATAGTTCAGGACTCAAGCTACAATATCAGAAATACTGATGCTTATCCTCCACTTTGTACACAAGACAAGAGATCATCCTCTGATTATGTCAAGGGGGAGTCTCCAATGTTCTAATTTGTTTGTGTATGAGCTGAATTCTATGGGGAGCATCACAATTATCATTTCATTTCTGATCTGATGCTAACAGGTATAAATTTCTAATCTTACTCTTCGTATGCATAGAAGGACAACTTCTTTGTATATAAAATGTTTTCCTAAATGTTCAAACCACTTCTTCAATCTAAACGTTTTTCATTTCTAAGAAGTGTGAATTTTAAATGATTTTGTTTTTATTTCTTTTTGGAAACGAGTACTTTCTCTTAACATGTATTTCTTTAAGACTATACTTGTGTATTTTCTCTTTGTACATAATTCTAATATCTGATTCAACTATTCTTCATATTGTTATTATCACGTCTCTATAATAAAAAATCAATTTCGGTGATAATACACTCGTTTGTATTCAATATTGTTTTTTGAGCTTATCTGAAAAATAATTCTTTGTTTGTTTGATACACATTTCTTCATTCTTTAACTGTATAAATTTGTAAACTTGTTCTTACAGAACTTCGTTCATTTCTCCCGATATTTTTCTGAACAATATGTTTGTGTACATCACTCCTTAATATTTGATCATGTGATCAATTGTTATATTTTTCTTGATCAATTTTAATCTGATCAACTATGCATAATTGCAATATTATTTTTGATCAATCATTTGTGATCAAATGAGCTTAAAATGAATTTTTAGGAGGGACTGGGAGCTTAACAAAAATACCTCTATAGACTGTCAGAACCGACAACTCTACCCAAGAGGACATCCATATCTGAGTGAGCTCAAATGAAAATTGGGTTTGCGTGCAGAGCTTAAAATGTAAATAAGAGGGGTAGTTGAAGTGAGCTAAAAGAATTGATAAGAATTGTGTCCAAGATTAAAAGATTAAAAGAATCCTGATCTATCTACTATAATCTGGGAAAACCACATAATCTATTAGTTCTCAATTCTTTGAAGACTAATATTGAAAAATGAAAAGCTCATGCCAACTCTTGTCATAACCCACCAGCTACTTATTTATCTCTCAAAACATAAGTGTTTCATTAACACTTGGGGCTCGCAACTCATGATCTATCGGTTTCTCATTTGGAGATAACTGATATTGAAAAAGAAAGATATATGTCTCCCCTTCAAGTCTTATTGATCACAAATTTGAGTCTAATAAATTTGTGTAGTCCATACTGTTTATCTTTTTGAGCCTAAACTGAAGCATTAGTTGCTTTATCATTTCTCCACTACACAAATTTACAAAATATTTGTTATTTTGTCATAACATTCATAGATATGCTTTTCAAAGCTATCAATGATTGAATGGAAGTCCTAGTGAGATGAACATTAAAAAAGTCTCATATATGAAGTACAATCGTTGTACTGAATATATCTGTTATATTCCCAAGACAATCTTTCTAAAGATTGAAAACATGTTCATAAGTTGAATTTGGTTCTTTCCCTCACCTTCATAATCTGAAAAGATTATATAAGTGAATTTGAAAAGATTTGCTTAACTTTTTATGAATTGACGACATTCCTACAAGGATCATTCATTTCAGTGTATGATGTAAATGCTCCTCATTTTCATTATAAAGGGAGTTTATATTGAAAATGAATGAATTTTTCTGCGTCAATTTCTAAAGATCGGGGGAGGTCAAAGTTTCAAAGGAGTTGATCGATAATTGCTGATAATGGCTGAAGATTATTATGCTGCAAAATTCAAGGGGGAGTGAATGTAAAGATTCTTTCTGCAAAGAGTTTGCTATTTCTTAAAAGGGGAGATTATTCAAATTTTTAGGATTATCAATTTAAGGGGGAGTTAAAACTTTCTGATGCTGATCAAAGAGGGATATTATTTGAAGTTTGTTGTTAAAGAGGAAGATTGTTTTTGTGCTGAAAAATTATTTAGGGAGATTGTTGAAGAGCTAAAATTGTTAAAACGTTAAAGTTCAAATCTTGAAGAGTTAAAGTTTTTGAAGATTGTTGCTGTTTTGGACTTGAATCCAAAGGGGGAGATTGTTGGAACAAAAATGTTGTATTCAATTCCCTGTGCTTAAAATGTTTTAATATGCTTTGTATTGTAGTTTCTTTTTATAGAAGTTTAGTTTAGTTTCCTTTTATAGTAGTGGTATAAATAGTTCGTGGTAAGTTTTTATAGTTGATTATTAATCATAATTGAGAGTTATATTGAGATTGAGAGAAATTAGTGATCAAGAACTTGTACTTAGTGTTTGACATAATCAAGCTTGCCGACATATTGAAATCATTCTATGTTCTTGATCTTTGTATGAATTTATTGTTATGATTTGAATCTGGGATCACAAATACAAACCTAGAAACTTTCACTTTTAAAAATTATATATCGATAAAGAAGATCAATACAAATTTTACAGATTGTTTGCGGAATATAAAACTTATCTAAACAATCCAAGATATACACAAGATTACAAATAGCAATAAGAAAAGATTTACTACAAGAAATAAGATAAGAATAAATGTGCTCTTCACTTGTTAAAGGAGGTTTTTCTCTTAAACATAGAGTAGTGAGAGAAATAACTTCTTGGGTAAGTTCTTAGTGAGGAAGATGATAACTAAGAGGAAATAACTTCTTGGGTAAGTTCTTAGTGAGGAAGATGATAACTAANAACTTCTTGGGTAAGTTCTTAGTGAGGAAGATGATAACTAAGAGGAAATAACTTCTTGGGTAAGTTCTTAGTGAGGAAGATGATAACTAAGAGGAGAACCACTCAGCTATTTATACCCAATGCATTAAATGCAATTCAAAATCTACATAATATGTGTCGAGCTTTTGGATGAAAGCTTGTCCTTTGTTCAGATGTGGCAGGCTTATGGCCGTATGTGAACAATCTTCTTTCATAAAGTAGGTAAGCACATTTAGAGTCAAAGGAGTGGCTCCGTACTGTACTATACTTAGAAAGGTATGGGTTTGTGCTTTGTGTGTGGAAGGACAAGACAAAAACAATCTTGCTCGACAAGATTCATTTGATCACTGAATACTGGGATGAAGCTGAAAGGTCTCATCAGTGTTTGCTGAATCTTGCGCAGACTTCACACATATGTAGACGAGTTTGTTATAATTGAATACTGCTTCAGAATCACGAACTTGTTGGTCTCTAATATTCAGATTCTATCTTCGACATTGCTGATAAATATGTGATGTGTGTTTTGTCTTTTTGAAGTATAACAACATCTGAAAGATTTACAGTACACGTTCAGCGATCACTGAACAGACTCAATGAAGAACGCTGAAACTGAAGAAACAATATACCTCGATATATAAAAGGGATCATCATCAAATCAATGAGAGAGAGGATCAACAATCTCCCCCTATTTGATGATGACAAAGTAACATAAAAAAAATTGTTTAAGTTATAATAGCAAAGAATAGGTACAAATAGAATACTTGTCCCTTTCAACTATTTTAGGATCTTTTTCAGTGATACAGCTTACTTATGTAAATTTACTTAAGTTTGTAAAGAAATACAAGTTCAAAGATAAACTGAAATAAGTATGATAACTGAAACTGAAGGCATATTCACTGACTAGAGAGTTGTCATTGAATGTAAGAGAACTGGAACTTATGTATACTTGTCCTTATTATTTTTTTCAGGGATCTTTTTCAGTGACACTGAAGATTCCATTGTATATTAATCATTGGAAAATATTACAAGTCTTTCATCAGTATTTGGTAGACCTATTACATATAGATTATATACTGAAAGTAAAGAAAGGAAAAACAAGATATTACAAGATAGAAGAATGTCTAATCTAAGTCACTGAAGTTGATATACCCTGGTACATCTTCTCCGAGCTTCTTGTGTCTTAGTATCTCCCTTCTGATCTTGTGATTCATCACCTCTCCAGCTAAGTCATTATCCACCCAAGACCTGAGATACTCCAAATGGTCTATGAAACAGAGGTGGAACTCGGATATTCACTGGAAACTGTATTTGTCATCATAGTTGATAAATATGAATCCATACTCAGGATTCACGTGTATATTGTTTGGTATGTAAGGACCCTTCGCTGGCAATGTCAGGTTCATCTTTGAAAGTTTCGGCTTTTTTCGATCTTTCAGTACCTCATCCAAGGAGAAATGTTTCTCGTGTTCATTCCTATGGGATGATCCATCTTCAGGATCTGAAAGGTGTCTTCTTCTTGAGAGTGGCTTCTCTGGAAAAAGAGGGACATCAAAAATCTTAGACACCTTCTTGAATAGCTCTTTTAGGATGTCTTCGATTATTGTCTTATGTTTTAACTTTGAGCGCTGAAAGGCTTGTTGAATCTGCAGCCATTCGTTGAAGTCGTACTGCCCAAGATAAGAAGGATACTCGGTGACAGCCTCTTGGTTCTCTCTGAATATGACCATAGAAATGAGAGGTCCACTATCTTTCATTCGTCCACTAATAGTGACGTTTGAGATCCTGTGGGGACTTACTTTTTCTTGATCCTTTCATTGCACCATCTCAGGTCATGGTCTTTCAACGTCAACGCTCTTTGATGTTCTCGTTTAGCTTGTGACAGCAGATCAACCCGAGCCTTGACCGGATCCTTTTTCTTCAGCTTCCCTTTGGCCAGAGCTTTGAAAGCTAAAGACTTGGCCAGCTTTAGGTTGTCCTCCATCTGTTGTCATCGAATGCACAACTCTTCTTCGGCCTTAAGGGATTCCTCACGTTCAACGTCAGTGAGGAAGATGAACTCACCACAACCAGAGGTATGGAGAGGGACTTTTACTCTAGTTTGGTCAAGTTGACTCCACAGCTAAGTCATCCTTTGGTCGTTGAGAGCTCCAGATGTTGGAATAACAGCTATCCTTTCATCTGATGGATCATAGGGGATCATTGGTGCATTGAGTAAAAGGGAAGAGGCATCATATTCACAAGAATATGGTACAAACCTGGAGCTCTGTGCAAACTTGGTAGGATCAATTTCCTTGAAGATGATGGACAAGTTGCCTTCTTCAGCTACTCCATTATCTTTGGCGGAGGAGTGCTAGTTTTTGGTGGTTCTCTCCCACTGGGAAGCTGATTCGCTTAGAGAGACACCCTTTCTAAGCCAGAGCCGATCTTTCATGGTATTTGATTGTAAATCGTCATCCTCTTCATCTTCATCATCGTCATCGTGTCCAAGATCTTTTCCAACGTCTGGTAGAAGAAGATCTTCATCATCTTCTTCATCATCATCACTTTCCTCATCACCAGCACTTAGTGTAGAGGTGATGGGAAGGTCTTCGTGCATAGCTGGAGCTATCACGACATCATCATCATCCTCAACGTTAGTAACATCTTCAGCTTCGTTGGATGTGATGGCATCCTCAGCATGAGGGATAAGAGAGATAGGTTCAACATCAAAGACATCAGGAGGATTGTTGGCATTCTCCATAACAATTTTCTGACGCTGGTTATTCTCCCCCTCTTTGTCATCAGCAAGACAAGAGGTGAGATCAAAAAGAAGCAGGGAGATGTCTTCAGCACATTGCTCGAGGTCAGAGATAGCCTCTGCTTTCATGAGGTTGAACTCGGCCACCCGGTCCAGTGTTTATCGATCAACTTCAGTGAAAGAGGACTCAAGGACCGGGGCCGGAAGCTGGAGGAGCGTGAGTATTTGATGAAACGTCTCACCATGCCTAGTGAGCTAAGCGTGTACTTCATCGGCCTTGCTGTTGAGAGCAGAGATGGCCTCAGTGTTGGCGCATACTTCAGTTTTCACCGTCTTCAGCATAACATTTACTTCATCTACCTCAGCTTTAACAGCAGAGAGGCCGTGATTAAGGTCTTCCTTCACGGGCATCGCTTTGTGGACCTTGTCCATCTTCTCTAGGACGGTGGCCACAACAGGTAGGAGAAGCTTTACATCCTCAACCATATCAAAGACATCTGTCTCCATGGTTGTGGGATCCGTTGCAAAAGGACCTTAAAAAGAAAGAAAAACTTGAGCATAAAGAAGCTCTAAGTTAGTAGATATGAAAGGGTAAGGTAAAGGTAAAAAGTACCTGAGGGGTTCTGAGTGACATCTAGTGGATTGACACTGGTGGTCTCACATGCGCCTTTATGAGGATAGGCTTCAAGGGTATGAGGCGCCTCGAGAGGAGCAACCTCATGTCCTAGGGTTGGTGCTTCATCAAAAGTGGGAACAATCACTGATGAATCATCAACACGTGTAGTCGAGACCATGGGAGAGGGAGAAGAAAGAATGGTTGAGAGATTTAGTAGGTGTTCAACAATGACAATGCTAATATTCTCACTTTTAGTGATTTGGGTCACTAAAGTGGTTGGGTGATTGGACACTTGTACGATAGTGTCTAAAGAGATCACTAAAGAGTTGGGGATGGGTAGAGAGAACGCCTCGGGGATAAGGCTTGTTTCTATGACTGAAACTTGTTGAGAGGTAATAGTCGAAAGTGTGGCTTGCCTCTTTTTGGCTTTCTTGGCCCTCAATGAAGGCTAAAATTAGCTTGAGAGTGTTTCTTTTTAGAGGATAAGGAGATGATGGTCGGGATAGACTGAGGAGGGTTTGCCTCAGTCCTAACCACCTGTGGAAGAAAATAAGTAGAAGAAGAAGTTGCCTCAGAAACCTCATGCTCTAAACCACTGGATATGCTTCACATCGATCTCTACAGGCCATCTTAACACAAAGCCACTTTGGAAAGAAGTACATCCTAGTACTTGTTGATGAATTTTCAAGATACACATGGCTTGAGTTTGTCAAGAAGAAATCAGAAGTTCCCAGACTCCTCATCACAGTGATGAAAAATCTCCAAGTCCTTCTACAACGCAAACTCATCAAAGTTATAAGCGACAATGGAACAGAGTTCAAGAATGTCAGAATTGATGAATATCTCATCAACGAAGGTATATCCCAAAAAATTTCAGCAGCCAGAACTCCACAACAAAATGGAGTCACTGAAAGAAGGAATAGAACTCTTGTAGAAGCAACAAGGATGATGCTTGCTTCATCAGAACTACCTATTTTCTTCTGGGTTGAAGCAATCTCTACTGCTTGCTTCACCCAGAACAGATCAATCATCAACATTAGGCATCAGAAGACTCCCTATGAACTCATCAATCAATGGCGTCCAAATGTCAAATACTTCCATATCTTTGGGTGAAAATGTTATGTACTCAACGATAGAGAATATCTTGAAAAATTTGACAAGAAGGCTGATGAGGGCATAATCCTAGGATACTCTCAAACCGCAAAGGCCTACAGAGTATTCATCAAGTGAACCAACATTGTCATAGAAAGCATTAATGTGTCCTTTGATGATGCATCACCAATGACTTCTGGACAACACAGTTCAGAACTCAGGCTAATTAAACGAGCCTCTGATTCATCTCTCCTCAAACCAAATGAATCAGAACTAGCTCAACTATTTGAAGACTTGTTTGAAGAAGATGCAGTCTCTGGACCGGTGACCAATGAAAAACTAACTTCTAGAGCTGATGAACTACATGAGATCTCCAACACTGAAGGTATAACTCTTTCTGAATCTCATGTTACTTCACCATCTACTTCTACTATGTCTCCAGAACCAGAGCAAGACTCTGGAGAGGATTTATTTGAGGGGGAGCAAGCAGTTCCATCTAACAACCCCATCAATGAAGAACTGCATCCTGTTGTTCAAGAATCCCAATCAAGAACTAAGTGGATAAAAGACCATCCTCATCACCAAATTATCGGTGATCCATCATTTGGTGTTAAAACAAGATCTACCACTACTAATGAATGCCTCTTCGCAAACTTCCTTAGCATGATCGAACCAAAGAAAATTTCTGAAGCCTTACAAGATTCAAACTGGATAGACGCAATGCAGGAAGAATTACTCCAGTTTGAGCAGAACAAAATTTGGTCCCTCATGCCGCTACCCAAAGGTAAAATCGTGATTGGGATGAAATGGGTCTTCAGAAATAAGAAAAACGAAGATGGCATAATTATTCGGAACAAAGCCAGGCTAGTAGCAAAGGGCTATTGCCAGGAAGAAAGAATAGACTATGATGAAACCTTCGCCCCCGTTGCTATGCTTGAAACCATCAAAATATTCTTAACCTATGCAGCACACAAGGGCTTCAAGGTTTATCAAATGGACGTCAAGTCTGCCTTTCTAAATGGCAAATTGCAAGAAGAAGTCTATGTTCAACAACCTCCTGGGTTTGAAGACTCCAAACATCCAGAGTATGTCTACTTTCTGGATTAAACTCTCTATGGTCTTAAACAAGCACCTAGGGCCTGGTATGAAACTCTCTTCACTTTTTTACAGCTAATGGATTTGAAAAATGTACCATTGACACAACTCTCTTTCTCAAAAGACACAAAGGTGATATTTTGCTTGTCCAAATATATGTGGACGATATTATATTTGGCTCAACTAACTCCAAATTTTGTGAAAAATTCTCAAACCTGATGAAAAGCAAATTTGAGATAAGTATGATGGGAGAACAAAGTTTCTTCCTGGGTCTTCAAATAAAACAAACTTTAGATGGAATTTTCATCACTCAGTCCAAATATTTTACTGACCTTCTATAGAAATATGATCTCTCAAATTCATCATCTATGAGAACTCCAATGGCCACATGAGTAAAGCTATTCTCTGATCCATCAGGCAAGGCTGTAGATGTAACAACCTATAGAGGCATGATTGGATCTCTCCTGTATCTCACAGCTAGTAGGCCAGATATAATGTTGGCTATGAGTCTTTATGCAAGATATCAAGCTAATCCTAAAGAATCTCATCTTTCTGCAGTCAAGAGGATCTTTAGATACCTGAAGGGCACCCCATCCTTGGGTCTCTGGTATCCAAAGAACTCTGGCTTTGAACTAATAGCCTATACAGATGCAAATCATGCAGGTTGCAAGATTGATATAAAGAGTATGTCTGGGAGCTGTCAACTTTTGGGAGACAAGCTAGTTAGGTGGACATCCAGAAAACAAAAATGTGTCTCAACATCTAAGCAGAAGCATAATATGTTACTGCTACTAGTTGTTCTTCACAAGTGCTCTGGATGAAAACCCAACTAAAGGATTACGGGTTCCATTATGAGAAAACTCCATCCCCTGTGACTCCAAAAGTCCAATATCCATCTCTGCAAATCCAGTGCAGCACTCCAAGACAAAACACATTGATGTCAGGTACCATTTTCTCAAAGACCATGTAGAAAAGGAAACCATAGAGATGTATTTTGTTCCCATAGATATTCAACTTGATGATCTTTTTACAAAAGCATTAGATGAGAAAAGATTTCTTTTTTTTCTTGTCAGCAAGATGGGTATGCTGAATCTCACCACTTAAGACAGGTCATCCATCAAACCAAAGATTTTCCATATCTCTAGGTTTTGCCAAAAGTGATATAGTAATGGCCCTCATTACCAAGTCTTCTAAACCAGAGCCTCTGGTTCTATAGACCAGAGCCTCTGGAAAATTGGAAACACTTATATTTTATTTGGCCTCATATTTTATTCTTTAAGACCAGAGCTCCTCTGGTCCAAAGAAGGTTTTCTCGTTTTTACACCAAGTACCTCTCATCGACCAAAGCCTCTGGTTCTTAAGAACAGAGCCTCTGGATTCAATGTCTTAAGGACCAGAGCTCCTTTAGTCCCACTTGGTCTCCAATTTTTCATTTCTTCGTGTAGTACACTTACATTCTTCACCATTTTTTGCAACCAGAGCTTCTGTTTCTCTAAAGAAGATCCTCATGTTTGTGGTGTGGCAATTCTTCTTTTTGAACTTTATATAGTGTAGAGGAAGGAAGACAGGTGGCCAAGACCAGGTCTCTCACATCGCTCTTAGCATCGGCATCTCTGTTGTTCACCAGTTGAAGGTCAACTACCCTGAGTTGATCTTTGAAGACCTTGTGTTGAAGCTGAATAAGCGCCAGCACGAGAAGGTGGTTTTATACACCAGGTTCTTATGCATGGTGTTCGCCACGATATTCGGCAACAAGTACCCGATCGAAGGAAACATGCCTATTTGTAGGCTTGGTTCTCCTATTCTGGACCACAAGTCTAAACCTACAAATATTGGCCTCTTTGCACCAATGTTGGCCATTGCCAATAGCATTTCTCAAGTAATTATGACTGAGGAAGACCCCCCTTAGTCTATCCCAACCACCATATCCTTATTCTCAAAGAGGACACAATCTCAAGCCAGTCTTGGTCCTTCATTGAGGGCCAAGAAAGCAAAAAGGGGCTAGCCAAATCGCTGACTGTTACCTCTCAACAGGTTTCAGTCATTGAGACAAGCCTTATCCAAGTCACCTAACCGCCTCCTAGCTACCCCCTCCTAGCTCTTCAATGATCTCGTTAAACATTATCATACAAGTGGCAAGTCACTCAACCACCTCAGTGACCTAAATCATTGAAGATGAGAATATAAGCATCACCACAATTAAACTATCACTTCCTTTCTCTGCCATTCTCTCTTATCCCTATCCCTTGGTCTAGATCACATGTGCTGATGACTCATCAGTGGTTATCCCCACTGTTGATGAAGCACTCACCATAGGACCAGAGGTTACTCCTCTCGAGGTGCCTCAACCATTTGACACATATCCTCAAGAAGGTGCATATGAGACAACCAGTGTGAATTCTTTGGATAGCACTGAAGACCCCTCAGGTACTCTATTTTTACATTATCCTTTCATTTCGTCTAACTTAGAGCCTCTTAAAGCTCAAGTTTTCCCTTCTTTTTCAGGTTCTTCTACATCGAAGCCCACAGTGATAGAGATGGATGTCTATGACATGGCTAAGGACGTCAAGCTCCTCCTCCTACGGTGGCAACCGTCTTGGACAAAATGGACCAAATCCACCAAGAAATACCTATCAAAGAAGACCTCACCCACGACCTCTCTACTGTGAAAGTTGAGGTATGTGAGGTGAAGGATATGCTGAAAACGATGAAATCGAAGGTGACTACCAACACTGAGGCCATAGATTCTCTAAACAGCAAGGACGATAAAGTGCATGTCTAGCTCGCTAGGCATGGCGAGCTCCTCCAATAGATTCTGATGCTTCTCCAGCGTCCTGCCTCGATCCCTAAACCTTCTTTCATAGATGTTGACCGCCAATCTCTAGACTGGGTGGCCGAGTTTAATTTATTGCAAGTCGAGTCCCTCTTAGACCTTGAGCTTTGTACTGAAGAATTCTCGCAACATCTTAATGATGTTGCCTCTTCTATTGCTGTTGACAAAGCGGGGTAGAAAGACCTGCCTAAAGAAATTGCTGAGGAAACTGATGTTGAAGTTGTTGCCGCTGAAGCTGAAGTTGAACCTCAAGCACTTATCCCTCAATCTGAAGATGCCATCATCTCCAATAAAGCTGAAGCTGAGGATGATGATGATGTTGTAATAGCTCTAGCTATTAACGAAGACCTTCCCATCACCTCTACATTAAGTGCTAGTGATAAGGAAAGTGAAGAGGAAGATGATGATGATGAAGATCTTCCCCTTCCTAACGTTAGACAGGACCTTAGAGATGATGATGATGATGAAGGCGATGATGATGACGATGACTTCACCATAGAATATCACACAAGACTGGCACCGGCTCAGAAAGGTGTCTCCCTAAGGGAATTTACATCCTAGGGAGATAAAACTAAAGGGAACCAGCACACCACCAACAAAAATAAAGGCGTGGTTGAAGAGGTCAATCTATATATCATCTTTAAAAAGACAGATCCCACCAAGATTTCTCAGAACTCTAGGTTTGTCCCTTTCTCCTCTAAAACTAAAGCCTCCCTTCTCCTCAATTCTTCATTGATCCCCTTTGGTAATTCAGATGAAAGGATTTCTTCTATTCCAACATCTAGAGATCTCATTAACCAAAGGATGACTTTGCTGAGGATTCAACTCAACCAAGCCAGAGTAAAAATCCCTTTCCATACCTCTGGTTGTAGTGAGTTTGACTTTCTTACAAATGCTTAATGCGAGGAAGTCCTAAAGGCTGAGGAAGAGCTAAGAGTTCAATAACGACAGATGGAAGACAGCTTAAAGCTGGCTAAGTCTCAAGCCATCAAAGCTCTGGCCAAAGGGATGTTGAAGAAGAAAGACCCGATCAAGGCTTAGGCTCAGCTGCTCTCCCAAGCTAAACGTGAATATCAGAGAACACTAACGCTGAAAGACCGCGACCAGAGATGGTGTGTGGAAATAATGAAGAAAAGAACAAGTACCCACAAGAGTTCAAACATCACCATTAATGGACGTATAAAGGATGGTGGACTTCTCATCTCCATGGTCATCTACAGAGACAACCTTGAGGCTGTCATCGAGTATCCTCCATATCTTTGGCAGTACGACTATGATTAATGGCTAGAGATTCATCAAGCCATTAAATGTTCAAAGTCCAAGCACAAGTAGATGATCGAAGACATCCTGAATGAACTCTTCATGAAGGTGTCAAAGTTCTTTGTTGTCCCTATTGTGCTTGAGAAGGTGCCACAAGAAGAAGACACTTTCAGACCCTGATGATGAACCTTCTCTTAGGAATGAATATGAAACAAAGTTTTCCTTAGAGAAAATCCTGAAGGATCAAAAGAAGCCAGACACCTCAAAGCTGAACCTGACACTGCCAATGAAGGGTCCTTACATACCCAACGTTGTGCATGTGAAGCCTGAGTACGGATTAATTTTCATTGACTATGATGGCGAATACAACTTCCAACGTGTATCTTAGTTCCACCTCTGTTCAATAGACCATATTGAATATCTTAGATCTTGGATGGACAATCACCTAGCTGGTGAGGTGATGAATCACAGGATCAGAAAGGAGATACTAGGAAGAAAGAATCTTGGATAAGATGTGCCAGATTATATCAACTTCAGCAACATAGAATAGTTATCTTTCTATCTTGTAATCTTGTTTTCCTTTCTTATCTTTCAGTGTATAATCTATATGCAATAGCTCTACCAATCACTGATGTAACACTTGTAATATTTCCAATGATTAATACAAAGTATTCTTCAGTGTCACTGAAAAATATCCCTGAAAAGAGTAATAGGGACAAGTAAATTGCATAACTGAAAAAGATTCCAAATTACTTAAAAGGGACATGTAATTTATTTGTACCTTTACCTTACTATTATAACTTAGGCAATTTTCTTTATGTTGCTTTGTCATCATCAAATATGGGGATATTGTTGATCCTCTCTCTCATTAATTTGATGATGATCCCTTTTACCTATCGAAGTATAGTATTTCTGTTATTCTGTTTCAGCAATCATCACTGAGTCTGTTCAGTGATTGTGAAACGTGTATTGTAATTCCTTCAAAGACTGTTACATTTCAAGAAGACAAAACTCACACCACATAACCTTCAACAATGTTGAAGACAGAAGCTCAAGATTAAAGACCAACAAGTTCGTGATCTGAAGCGGTATTCAGTTATTACAAGCTCATCTACATATGTGTGAAGTCTACACAAGTTTCAGCGAACACTAAAGAGACCTTTTAACGTCATCCCAATATTTAATGATCAAATGAAACTTACAAAGCACGATTATTTTTGTCTTGTCCTTCCCCACACAAAGGACAAACTCATACCTTTTATAGAGTATAGTACAGTACAAAGCCACTCCATTGACTCTATAGTACTTGCCTACTTTAGAAAAGAGGACTGCTCATATACAGCCAAAATGATTGTTTATTATACCAAAGGACAAGCTTTCCTTCAAAATCTTGACACATGCTTTGTAGCTTCTGCATTGCATTTAATGCAATGAGTATAAATAGCTGAGTGCTCTCCTTTCAGTTATTATTCTTCCTCACTAAGAACTTACCCAAGAAGTTACTTCTCTTACTCCTCTCTGTCTAAGAGAAAGAACCAATTTGAACAAGTGAAGAGCACTTTTTTTCTTATCTTTATTTCTTGTAGCAAATCTTTTCTCTTTGCTATTTGTAATTGTGTGTATCTTAGATTGTTTAGATAGGTTCTTTATCTTTTCTCTTCCGCAAACAATCTGTAAAATTTGTATTGATCTTCTTTATCAATATATAACTTTTAAAAGTGAAAGTTTATATGTTTGTATTCATCCCCCCCCCTTCTACAAACTGACTATCTATCACTCTTGTAGATCTGGCTGGGACTAACCCTTGTAATCTTTTATTTAAATCAATGAATCATATTTACAGAGGATCATGTTGTCCTCTTGCTTTCTAGACTAGATTTATTTTCGTGCAAGTTCTTTTTATTACATTTAGAGGGAGATTGTTAGTACGTTGAAAGTGTAAGTAAAAAGTCTCTTGCCCAAGCCAAGAAGACTTGTTGTCTAGAAGCGACCAGGAACCAGAGCTCGGATATAGAGAAGATCAAGACATAAATAGCGTGCCAATGATTCTAAGTACTTAGGATGTCGAGCCCGAGTCCCGGACTGTGCATGTACTATATAGTACATGCACAACATCTGGGTCTCAAATTCGCCCAGTGGTTATTTAGCCAGCCTCAATTACACAAGTGGTCCTATCTCCTTGCAACATGTGTGCAGAAACGATTACTACACTCATTACACGTGTGCAGAAACGATTACTACACTCATTACACGTGGAGGCATCAGATTTCTGGAAATTCCTATATATATGTAATTCCTCTAAGGTATTCTTTACCAATTGAAGACGCGCTCCTTGCAAATATTGCGTGAGATATTTAGCATTTGAGTGAAATAGCTTTGGAGAGATTTTTCATTTCACACATTACTATGTGTTCTTGGTGTAATCATTCCATTTTCTTAAGCATTCAAATACATTTGATTCGACAATTTCCCAAAAGAGTATTTGATCTTCATTACTACTTTATTGTTGTTTCTTGTTAACCAACTAGTGTTTTTGCTTATTGCTTGCGCTCATTTATTGACCTTAACATTAATCACTAGAGTATTTGAGGATATGGGTTCTTACAGTTATCATGCGAGCATTACAAGTGACAACTTATGAAGTAATTTATGGTCGTAAATGTAGAAATTTGTTGTGTCATAATGAGGTGACATAGAAGTAATTGATGTACCTAAAAATTATGCAATTGACCGTCGAGAAAATTAGTAGATACCTGAAAATTCAATAATAGCACAAGATTTCCAGGAGATCTATGAGGACAAACGAAGAAAATCGATTGAACTCCAGGTGGGTGATAGAGTGATGTTAAAGGTCTTACTTTCGAAGAAGTTGTATATTTTTGTAAAAATGGAAAGTTGGGTCCTAGATATAACCGTTTGCAATAATGGGATCATGTTGGGGAGGTATCTTAAGTAGGATTTACCCAAAGAGCTCTGGGTGTTCTAGAATACCTTTCATGCATATAATTCAAGGAAGTGTTTGGCAGATGAAAGTATGTTTGTATTGTTGCAAGATGGGCAAGTGGATGAAAAGTTGAACTTTGTTGAAGAACCGAAAGCAATCGTGGAACAAAAATGCAAGAAAGTGATCAACAAAGAAATCATGCTTATGAAGGTGCGATGAAGTTCTCATAGAGGAAAAGACGCGAAGTGGGAGCCCTAATTGGAGGTGAAGGCCAAATATCCGTAATTGTTTACTCAAAGGAATTTTGGGGACATATTCTTTTAAGGGGGATAGTTTTAATAATTCAGGTTCCTTTCTTAGGTAAAGAAATGAAGTTGAAGGGTGAAGTTGAAAAAATGTCTCATTTATGAAGATCAATTATGTAAATTCAGGTCTAAAGGGGAAAGGGTCTCCATTATTCCTCTCATTTCAATCTGTGGAAGTAAAGCATTTTTGCATTTTTGTTTGTGTGTTTGTGTCTGATCACTAGAAGACAAAAGGGTGCGGAGAAGGAGTTAATTGAATGTTTGAAGAAGATCAAGAGATTTGAGCCTCTATTCCATGTAAGGTCATCATCCTTCAATGTTTCCTCATTTATGTTGAGATTTAGTTTAGAGATTAGGATTCTATAATGATTTTGGATGATTTAAGTTGGGAAAATGGTATTGTTGAGTGAAAACCCTTTTTGTGTTGAACTTCATTTGGGATTTTGGTTTAAATCATCCTCTCATTGTGTTTTGGGATGGAATTGATCCAACGCTCTATATATTGATATAGCTCAATTAATCCGTAATATAGTTAATGGATTTTATTGTTACATTTGATTAGAGAAGCTATAGGAGGTTTTATGTTGATCTTAGTGTGAGTTTTCATCTCATTTGTCGTAGAAATCAGTTGAAAATTGAGAATGGAGTTGTAATTCTCGAGCAGGGGCTGTGCAGGTGGAACAACGGTTCCCGCGGGTAGCCCCGCGACGTGGCACGCTATCTCTCGATTTTCAGTTTTTGCGTGATGGGTAGTTTGGGGTTGTATCTTGGACCAATACCTAAAGAGTTTGTTAATGATATATTCGAAGGTCTTTTTGGGGTTTTAACTTGTCTTTTGGCAACCCCAATTCAGGTGTTAGGTTGGTGCGATTCTAGCCCAAGAGTGTGTATCTAGGCCCAGATTTCAGGTGAGTTTCTTCTTACTCTTTTCAGCAAATGGTCACTCGGTTATATATGTCACAGTTGTCTAATATGTTGAATTCTTGTCATGGGATTTTTATACATTCAAAGTTGTTTATGATTAAGCGTGAATTTTAATGTGGGTGACAATGGCAGGTGTGTAGCCAGTTGGGTTGGTCACAAGTGTGGGTGACCAAAAGTGTGTGCAACCGTTGCTAACGTGTGCTTAGATGTGTCCTCTTATTCAAATGTGATGATCTGTTGCTATTAAATACACTTTAAATTGTTGTTTTCAAATGAGAAATATCGTCTTTGAGGGAATTACTAGACCTTTGGTCAACATGGTTTTTCAAAACTGAAACCCCTTCTTAGGAAAGTATCACTTTGAGAGTTTTAGCAAAGGCAAGGGAAAGGTGTGAGTTTCACGACTTAAAGTGCAGGTGTTACCTCCTTCGTTAGATAGTCTCCTTAAACTTGATTTAGATTTTGTTATAAATCTTAGGAGTAGTATTTTGTTTTTATATTGGCATTTGCCGGATTTTGGGAATCATTATATAATGGTTACTTTGAGTTATGGTGGTTACAATAGGTGAGGCTAGTAATGATCACATTTTGAAGAACACATATTAATATGACGTTGGTAATTGATCACAATATGATTAACACATGTTAAGTTCAATCTATTGGTTTTTTCTCATTGCTCAATGGGTTTTATAAGACACGATATTAATATTCAATCTAATTGTTATAAAAATGATTTAAAATAATTAGTTTAATGATTTTATTCAGATAAGATAGCGATTAAATGATAGGAGGAGTAAGAAGATTAATCTTTTAATTTTGAATTAATTATGATTATTAACTGACAAATAACAAATTACCATGGTTTCTTTATATAATTAATTATAGAATCTTTTTTTCAAATTTAAATGATTGAATATAACAAAAGATAAAATTGGATTATATGGATTTAACATATTTATAAGTGTTTGAATTTCTTTTTTGCTATGTGTAATTGTGTGTTTCTTAGATTGTTTAGATAGGTTTTTTACCTTATCTCTTCTGCAAATAATATGTAAAATTTGTATTGATCTTCTTTATCAATATACAAGTTTAAAAATGAAGGTTTCTATGTTTGTATCATTCCCCCCTTCTACAAACTGATTACCTATAACTCTTATAGATCCGTAGAACATCAGTTAGATTGTTCTGATCATCATATTCATCAATTACAACTTGAATCTCATAATTCACTTTAGTTTAAATATCAGATTCTTCTTTAGCTTGAATATCATATTCTTCTTCAGCTTGAATCTCATAATGTTCAACTTCATTGGCAGGTAGAGAAGACTCAAATTGTTCAAGATAAGATTAAACAATCTCTGGTTGAGTTTGTGCCTCAACTTGAACATGTTCTGATTCAGTAGCTTCAACAGCTTCAGGTTCGACAACATTTGATGTTCAACAACCAGCTTCAGATGGTCCAGAAAGTTGAGTAACTTGCGGAATCGGGACCACTGGTTCATTCAACTTGGGTAAATCGGATATTTTGAAATCTGCAAGAATATCCTAAGTAAGATCAAATGCGTCTTTAAACAAAGAATCTAAATTTGATTTTACAGAAGAATTAGAAATAATTGTCCTATTTGGAACAGGTTCTACACTGTTTCGTGTAGAAGCTAATTGTTGTAGCTTGAGTCCTGAACTAATTTGTTCAAAAGTCGAAGATTCATCGAATCTGACGTTGATGCTTTCCGTGACAATCTTGGATGACTTAATCTAGACTCGAAGGCTTTAGACTTTAACGAGTAACCAATAAAGTAGTCTTCTTTCGCCTTTTTTTCGAATTTTCTGAGATTGTCTCGATTGTTAAGTACAAAGCATCTGCAGCCAAAAACACGAAAAAAATTTATATTAGGCTTTCTTTTATTTATCAACTCATAAGCAGTTTTATTAAAGCGTTTGAAGATAATCATTCAAGTGAATATTTTTTAAAATATCTTTCACATGCCAAACAAAGTGAGTTCTTGTCAAATATAAGTTCTGGCAGACCAATGACTAAATCATTGCTTACAAGTCGATTAATATCTCTGAAGTTCTGATGAGATAATCTTCTATGCCATGTCCAACTGTGTTCTTTTGAGGATTTAGATATTAAGCAAACATGCATAGAAGCAGTCAAAGTTGGAAAGTTAATCACATAAAGATTACCATAACGTTCAGCTCGAATTAACCTCTATCCCTTCAGACTGAATTTTAGCACCGGCACTTGAATACAACATTTTTGTTCCAACAGAGAGAGGTTCAGTGACTGAAGGAGATTCAACGACTGATGATTCAGTATTTAAAGTAGAAGGGGGTAAGTAACTAATGGGAATGGCAACAATCCCTGAAGAGGATTCAGCTCGTTATTAGTCGATTCTGGAATGATGTATGGATCATCGTTTGCTTCAGGAAGGTCAGTGTTCGATTGATAGCTGAAGGAAGCTTCAGGTTCTCCATAGTGACATATCATCCAGTTGTCTAACTCTTCATCATCTTCAGAGATGGGTTTAGAGTTAGCTAATTGAGATTCATGAAACGTGACATAGATAGATTCTTCTATAGTCTGTCGTCTTTTGTTGAATACTCTGAAGGCTTTGGATACTGAAGAATATCCAAGAAAGATTCTTTCATCAGCTTTGGAATCAAACTTTCCAAGATAATCTATGTTGTTTAAGATATAACAGGTACAATCAATATATAAGGAAAGCTGAAAGAAGGCTTTCTGGTATGAAAGAGTTCATAAGCTGTCTTCTTGAATTTCTTGACGATCAACGACCGTTTTGAGTAAAACAAGCAGTGTTGACAGCTTCTGCCTAGAATTGAGTAGGTAGACGAGATTCACTGAGCATCGATCGAGCAGCTTCAATAATCGTTCGATTTCTTCTTTCAGCGACCCCATTTTTTGTGGAGTTCCCACAGTTGAGAAGTTGTGTGATATTTCCTTGTTCACAAGGAAAGTTATCAATGGTACTGTTTTTAAATTCAGTGCCATGATTACTCCTGATAGATCATACTCTGATGTTGTTCAGTACTTCTATGCACTTGACAAACGACATGATTTCTGTAGGTGTATCACTCTTGGATCTAAGAAAGAAAACCCAAGTGTACCTAGAAAACTCGTCAACAATAACGAGCGTACATTTCTTTCCAGCTATGGATTATACATTGACAGGACCAAATAAATCCATGTACAGTAGCTGAAGCGGAAAGGTCACTGAAGAGACTTGCTTTGATTTAAAGTTAGCCTTTGTCTAATTTCTTTTTTCACATTCTGAGCAAAGAGATTCTTTTGCAAAAGAGTGTTGAGGAAGGCTAGTGACAAGATCCTTTTGAGACAGCTCGTTCAACATCTTAAAATTGAGATGAGAAAGCCGTTTGTGTAGGGAAGGGAGAATAGAGAGAAAACAACTATTCTCAGTGAAGGGATAATCCATGTTTATGACGTACACGTTCTCTTAGCGAGAGCCTGTAAGAGAAAGATTGTCATCTTTGTCGAAGACATAACATGAATTATTTAGAAATTTCACTATGAAATCTTTATCACAGCTCGTTCAATGTCTTAAAGTTGAGATGAGAAAGCCGTTTGTGCAGGGAAGGGAGAATAGAGAGAAAAAAAACTATTCTCAGTGAATGGAGAATCCATGTTTATGACGTACACATTCTCTTGGCGAGAGCCTGTAAGAGAAAGATTGTCATCTTTGTCAAATACATAACATGAATTCTTTAGACTGATGCTAAGAAGATTGTGCTTTAGTCCTTCAACATATGCAACACGTCTGAAGGTGGTTTCACTGTTGGTTAATATACCAAAGCCCTTGGTATATCCTTTTCCGTTTCCTCCAAAGGTCACGGAAGGGCATCTTTCATCTTTGTAGTCTGAGAGTAGGGTTTTGTCTCCGGTCATGTGTCTTGAACATCCACTATCAAGATACCAAATGCCTTTGACTTTGTGCAACATAAAAGATATTAAGATTGCTTTGGTACCCATTTGTCATTGGGTCCAACAGAGTTAGAGGCGACATCTACTCACATTGAAAGCTCAGAGTCAGCAGGAGTCTTCACTGAGCCTGAAGAAGAGGCTTCAGTGGTTTCTTCACTTTAGTTGTTTTCACAACTTTAGTGGTAGATTTCGCTTTGGCTAACTTTTCAGCCTTAGTTACTTTCTTTACCTTGGCTGCAAACCAGATTTGGTAGCTGAAAGACACATATTGGTGACAAGAGTAGTCTCACCACAGTGATGACACTTCCTAAAGCTGAAAGAAGCTTTAGGTCCAGAAGAGTTGGGAAGAAAAGAAGAGGGACAAGCTCCAAGAATACTTTCTCATTTGTTCGAGGAGGAATAGTTGGTTTAGATACCTTGGGTGAAATATTCACTTTAGCTTAGGCTTATATTGTCTATAATTGTTGTAAAGTCATCGTGTATGACTTTTCTTATGTAGTTTGACTTTGACTAGAGGGTTGTAGTTTGACACCATAAATAGTTTGTCTTTAGTGTAATAGTTAGAGTATGAGCTTCATTGTAAAATCATATACGTATAGTAAAGTTTGACCAAGTTGACAATTTCTCTCATCTCTTCTCTCATGTTCTTACAAGTTCATATCTAAATCTGCCATGGATCATTGAAGATATATTGAAGATTGATCTTAAAAGTGGACTTTCATTTGGTATCAGAGCTAGATATGCAAGAAATCAACGAATCTGAAGATTTTTTTGAAATTTTTTTTTTGTGTTCAACATATGTTCATCTTGTTCTTATTTTTCTTTTTTAGTTTGATCCAAAAATCTTTCAAAATATTGTGTTTTCATGTTAAAATCAGGATCAAAATATGCGTATTTGAAAAGTGAATCTTTGTTATTCACATGATTTTATGATTTGATCATCTGATTTCAAGATTTGGTGAAATTTTGTGGTGTTGAAAATTTTTGGTGTTCTTGAAAATTTCGTAAAAATTTGGATTTTGATCCATTTTTTGTTAACATTTTTTGAAAATTTTGTGTTTTTGATTTGTTTTTGATCAATTTTTGTGTCCAAATCGCTCAGCCTTTATTCGTATTAGATGCTTCATCGCACACCATTTTAATCAGATCAAGACTTCCTTGTATAAAGCTTTGGCCGGTTTTGTGACTTAGACAAATTTTAGCCTAAATCGAACACAGCCTTAGTCGGTTTTAGGTGTACCTCACACATAGTCTTGATCGGTTTAATACATTCCCCGTACAAAGGCTCATTCAGAGTAGTCTTACATCGCTCAAGGTCAGGTGTGTTCAAGTTTCATCCAGGTTCCTACTAAATCGAACACTTCTTTGATCAAACTTAGTAAAATCGCACAAAGGGTCTACCATATTCAAGGTAACCCGGACATAGGATCAACCGGTTTAGGCTCAACATCGCTCAAGTTACTCGGATTTCATACTTGGTTGCGACTTGTCCTTCTCGCTCACTTCCTCGGATATAGGCATGTCCGGACTTACAATTTCCTCAGCCAACTTAGTCGCTTAGCATTTTATCCGGATTTTTTTCTCGGACAATCCCTTAGTTGCAATCTTCTATTTCTCGCATCCTAATCCGGACACTGCCTTGTCCGGATTGTGTATCCTCGGTAGCTATCAACTTTCCTCGCCACTGCCTTGATCACGAGCTAGTTTTCTCGGCCAACTCTGCTCAAGTCCGTGTCCGGTTTAATCCAACCTCGCCTACCACCATGAACGGATTTGGTGTATCCTTAGCTATTCTTTTACCTCTTCCGGATTTGATTTCATCCTTCATTGCTTTATCCGATTTTGTTCCCATACTTAGTCATTTTTAAGGCTATCTAGTTTTTGGTTTCATTTTATATCAAAGTGTTCGGATTTTGAGTTTTTTGAAATGTTTAGAACTGTTTTGAATTGTTTTGATATGTTTTAACTATTTTGATCTGATTTGAACTGTCTTGAGAATTTTGAATCGTTTTGTGTCGCGTAAACTGTTTTTAATCAGTTTTAGCTATTTCTGATTGTTTTTAACAGTTTTCAACAGTTTTTAACTGTTTTCAACAGTTTTTGAGTGTTTTTACTGTTTTGTAACTGTTTTTGTTGATTTTCTGTTTTCTCAACAGTCTTTGAGTGTTTGTGAGAATTTTTTTTGAGCTTATTGATTTTAATTTCTTTGTCTGATTTCACTACATTAGATTTTTTGATCAATCTGAAATGGCAGTATATCTAGATAAGGAGAATAGAGAGCTGACAAATAAGATTTCAGAGTTGGAGAAAAGTTGAAAGGACTATAAAGATAAATATATCAACATGTTTTATGAAAATAATGCTAATAAGGAACTTGTTACCAATTTACGAAAGCAACATAAAAAATCTATGGAACAAGTTGAAAAGGACTTCATGCATAAGATTGAAAAGCTTAAGAAAACTCTGAGTTCTGTCAGAAAAGAGTGTGATGATGAATTGAAAACGTGGAGTAAATCTAATAAAGATCTGTTTAACAAACTCCAAAAAGTCTAGAGTGAACTTAATGCTAAGAGAAACTCTCCAGGTAGAAAACATACCGAGACTAAGGACTTAACCGATAAATTTCATAAGTTTGAGAGTGATCTAATTGAGTTAAGGAAGTTACTGGACTTAGAAAAGGAGAAAGTGTTGGAAGCTGAGAAGAGTTTGAATGTTGAAAGACCAGAGTTTAAGAAAGAGATGAAGAGATTTCCTGAAGTAGATAAAAGATTTGGTGCTGAACACGTATCTTATGAAAATAAGATCAATTCTCTCGAGCTGAACGCTAAAATACTATTAAAGCAAATTTTGGATTTTGAGCAGCTGATTATCTTGGAACGATCCAAGATTGATAAACAGAAGGACGACATCAGAGAATAATGTCTGAGCTAGAATCAGAAACTTTCTGACAGCATTGCTCAAAAGCAGAAGGCTTTAGATGAAGAGAAAAAGCTATTTGCGCTTGAAAAGAGAATACTTCAAAGAAATATGCAGCTATAGCTAAAGAGCTTGCTGAAAAGAAAAAGTGGCTCGACATTGCTTCTGAGAATGAGAAGAGCAGCTCAGATGAAGAAAGAAGAGAGTTTGATAATTAGAAGAAGAAATTTGAGAAGCTGAAGAAGGAGTTAGAAGGTAAACTCCTGGATACTTCAAAGAAATTGTCTGATCTAAAGACAGAACTTGAAACTGAACTTAAAATGAGAACTGAACTCAAAGAGAAGTATGATTTAGTTGTTGATGAACGAGACCAGCTTTTAAAGAAAGTTAAAGACTTTTCTTATGCTCAAAGCTCAACTGGTTCTCATTCACAGTGTAAAACCAGCTTTTATGACTTTTCTAAGTCTAACAGTTATTCAAGCAGCCCTAAATCTACTGTTTCTAAGAACTATTCTCGTTCTTCTAATCAGTACTATCAAGGGTACGTCATCGGATCACCCAATTCTCATTCTAAAGTTAAAAGCATTTGGGTTAATAAGTCTGAATCTGTTTATCCCCGTAATTCTGTTGTTACTAATAATAATCTTCCTTGTTATGTGAAATCTACTACTGATTTGATAAATCTTAGCAAGAGAAGGATCATTGGCTCCACATGCAAGACAACTGATTTTGTTCACATGAAACGGTACAACAAGTGGACTGACTATAACAGATTTCAGAAGAATTAGAAAGGTAATAACAGGTATGATCAAATTAACTGGTATGGATCTTATTGCATTTATGATAATTCTGTTAAAAGCGCGAAAAAGAAAACATCTAATAAAAATAGATGGTTTGGTAGTTACAACATCCCACAACCTGATACTGATAAAGAAGGACCCAAGTTCGTTTGGGTACCAAAATCCATTTGATCTTATTTTGCAGGTGCGTCATTATCGCGCTGATCAGAATAATCTACTTATGATGCACTAATTCAGGGGGAGTTGTAAACTGTCCAATTTGAGGCTTTTAAACATTTAGTTTAGGACCCGCACTTAAATGAAGAGGCTTCTGAATAAATCAGTTTAGAACCCGTGCTTAAACGATTATGGTTTCTAAACACCAAGTTTAGGACCCGTGCTTAAAATGTTTCCATTTTTTTAAAAAAAATTTGAGTTGAACTGAAACATTTCTTAAATCTATTTTCTAGGGGGAGTCTCTAGAAATTTTGAATAAATGTTTTTGGAAAGTGAATTGTTTTTGGGAAAACGAGTACATTTTCTGAACAGGTATTTCCTGAAATCTTAGTTGTGTAATTTCTCATCGATCATAACTCCAATACCTGTTTCAGCTATTCTTCAAACTATTATTATCACGTCTCTTATAAAAAAATCATTTTCGGTGATAATACGCTCGTTAGTAATTAAAGTTTGTTTTCTGATTTTTTTTTTACTTTGATTGATATACATTCGTTAATTCTTTGAATATCAGATTCGGTGAACTTGTTCTTACAGATCTTCATTCGTTTCTCTCACGTACTGAATAATTTGATTTTGTAAATCACTCATTCATTGTTTGTGCTAAAACGATATATTTTTCTTGATCAATTTTATCTGATTATTGTGCTTTATAGAAATAATATTTTTGATCAACTGTTTGTGATCATTTGAGCATAATGCTAAGTTTAGGAGGGACTGAGTGCTTCACAGAAATACCTCTATGAAATGTCAGAACCAATAAACCTACCCAAGAGGACAACCATATCTGAGTGAGCTTAAACTCAAAATGGGTTTGTGTGCTGAGATTAAAATGAAAAAAGAGAGGGGTAGTTGTTGTGAGACAAAAGAATTGATGAGAGTTGTGTCAGGATTAAAAGATTACAAGAATCCTGTTCCAAACTTCTAAATACCGGGCATACCACATAATCTATTAGTTCTCAATTCTTTCGAGACTAATATTGAAAAAGGCAAAGTCCAGGCCAATTCTTGTCACAACCCCACCAGCTACACATTTATCTCTTAACATATAAGTGTTTTTTATAACACTTGGGGCACGCAACTCACAATATATCAATTTCTCATTCGGAGAAAGTTGATATTGGAACAGAATGATATATGTCCCCACTTCAAGACTTTTTGATCACATAATTGAGTCTGATAAATTTTTGTAGTCCGCAATAGTTTATCATTTTGAGCCTAAACAGAAGCATATGTTGCTTTATTTTTCTACGCTACATAGATTGCATTTTATGTGTTATTTTGCCGAAACATTCATAGATATTCTTTTATAATATATCGATGATTGAATGGAAGTCCTGGTGAGATGAATCTTAAAAAGTCTCATATATGAAGTACATCCGTTGTACTAAATATATCTGTTATATTCACAGACCAATCTTTTTTTATAAGATTGAAAACAATTTCATAAGTTGAAATTGGTTGTTACCTTCTCATTCTCTTAATATGAATAGATTATACAAGTGGATTTGAAAAGATCTACTTATAGTTTTATGAATTGACGGTTTTTGTTAAAGATTTCATTCATTTAGATGTATGATGTTAATGATTCTCATTTCATCATAAGGGGGAGTATGTTATAATGAATGAAATGTTCAATTCCGAACGACAAAAGGGAAGTATGTTATAAAGATCAAGGGGGAGTAACGTCAAAGATCGGCAAAAGGCTCAAAGGAGTGTTGACTGGAGATTATTACTGAAGATTATTCCTGTGCTACAGTGTCTGAGAGTTTTTGAATGTGAAGATCATCCTTACAAAAGTTTACAGTTAGAGAATATTAATTTTGGAAGAGAATGTTTTCTTTTATTTGGAGAAATTCATTTTTGGGGAGAATGTTTGTAATTCGTTATCTGAAGAAGATTCTTTGAAGATCATATCTTGAAGATCATTTCTGAAGATCGTTTGCTGATTTTTGTTCTACATTGTCAAAAGAGAAGATCGTTGTTGTTCTACATTCGAGGGAGAGAATGTTAGAAGATTTTCTCAACAAAAGATCGTCTGAAGATTTTGAAGTAAAGATTGTTTTGAAAGTTTTTGAAGAAGTCATAAAGAGCTTAAAGAGACAAAGTTCAAACGAGATTCAAAGCGCGAAAACTCTTTCAAGCCTAAATACAAGGGGAGAATGTTAGGTCTGAATTTCAGTGTTAAATTGTATTCGTCTTGAAAGATAATATTGTCTATAATTGTTGTAAAGTCATTGTGTTTGACTTTTCTTATGTAGTTTGACTTTGACTAGAGGTTCAAGTTTGACCCTATATATAGCTTGTCTTTAGTAATTTGTAAGAAAGATGAGCTTCATTGTAAAATCATATACGTATAGTAAAGTTTGACCAAGTTGACAATTTCTCTCATCTCACCTCTCATGTTCTTACAAGTTCATATCTAAATCTGCCATGGATTATTGAAGATATATTGAAGATTGATCTTAAAAGTGGACTTTCAAAGGTTTAGAAGCTGAAGGAATAGAATGGGTTCTATTCGACTTGCAGTCCTTTTTAGGAAGAAGAGTAATGCTAACAATGGTTTTACCTTTGTGTTTGCATCCTGAAATTAGAGATGTTCCTTCAAGAAGAGTTTTAGTAGAAGAGTACAGAGAGGAAGAAGTGTCAGGAATAGAAGAGACGAAAGTACCAAATTTAAGCATGGACTTGTCAGTGACACAATCTTCTTGATCATAGGAAAATCCTAGACCACTCTTTATCTTTGCAGGGATCTCATCCTTAATGATGTGGGTGTCCTTAAGAGAGGCTTTACACCATAATGGTAGCCTTCTCAGCCTTGAGTTTAGCAATAGCTTTCTCACGCTCAACGATAGCGTGCTCGCGTCCGATGGTAATGTTTTGGTTTACAATGAACTGATCCTTAAGATTTTTATCAATCTTGGTCAACTCTTTGATCTTTGAATAGCATATCTCTAATTGTTCATGAAGATCAAGATTAAGCTTTTCAACTTTCGATTTGCCATTCAGGGCATTGTAAAGGTCAATCGTCAGCCTATCTAGTGTAGATAGGCTATCAGAGGAAAAAGTAGAAGAAGAGTCATTTAGGTTACATACCTGAGTAGAGGTTGATGGCAAGGGATCACTGGAGGATGATATCTTATATGGTTTATCTTTGACATCCTTGGCCATGAGACATAGATAGGTCGTGTCTTCCTCATCCGAGGATGACTCATCTGTCATGCTTTTCAGCGACAAGACCTTTGCCTTTACGTGGAAGATTCTTCATCTTCTTCTACTTCTTCTTTAGTTTCAAATATTTGTCATCTTTAGAAAATAGAATGAGAGGTTGGAAGATGGCTTCACATCTTTCTTTGACCTGCATTCACTAGCAAAGTGACCTTTGCGTAGATAGTTGTAGCAGCTAGCTGAGGCCTTGAAAATGGGATTTGACTTTGGCTTGTCAGCTATGGTCAAGGAAGGAGATCTGCAGTAGTTGCTTTTTTGGCGAACCTCCTAAAAGAGTTAGTAAGAACGGACAACGACTCATCAAACTCCGAAAGATCAACGTCTGTTAAGTCCTCAGAATAAGAAGGATCTAACTCAGTGATAGAAATAGAAGAGGAAGGAGTAAATGAAATAGAAGGGTCAGAAGAAGGGCTATCAAAGATGCAACGATAAAATAGAGCTTTTCATTTATCTGGAGTCTTCAAGATTCTTTTTTAGCTGACGGGATTGCTCATGATTAAGCAATATCCCATAAAGAGAACTGAGGGAAAGGGAGGACATGTCGTTAGACATCTTGAGACACATGGTATAATTATCCCATGATTCTAGCAAACATCCAAGGAACTTTGTCAGTGTATCTGAGTTGGAATATACTCTTCCAACTGCATCAAATCAATAAGAAGATAAATTAAAGTGTTGATGTACTTCAGACAAAGATTCAGATTTTCCACAGAGAAAACTTTCATATTGTCTTACTAAATGGAACATAAGGTCCATTTTCAATGTAGTATGGAATCTCAGGATCTACACCTTCCAAGAAGAGAGACATCTGGCTCTTCCAGAGACTGAAGTTGTCTCTAATAAACCGGGGAGGTTTGGCTAGAGAGTCATTGTCATGAAAGTTTGTGCTCGTGTTTTGCAAAGACATTTGAAAGGTAAATAAATTATCTAGAAATAAGAGATAATAAAACAACAATACAATACTAAAACAAACATTGCTCTGATACCACTTGTTGGTCCTAGCTGGATCTATAAGAGTTTATAGGTAATAGTTTGTAAAGGGGGATGAATACAAACACAATAGCTTTCACTTTTAAAAAAACTTATATTGATAAAGAAGATCAATACAGATTTTTACAGATTGTTTGCGGAAAAGATAAGATATAGAACTTGTTAGAACAATCAAAGAAACACACAAATTCCAGATAGCAATAAAGAAAAGATTTTCTATAAGAAAAAGTTAAGAACGTCTTGTGCTCTTCACTTGTTACAATGGAAGTCTTTCTCTTAGATAAAGAATTAAAAGAAGAAGTATCTTCTTGGGTAAGATCTTCAAAGAAACTAAGCTTGGATATAGATGAGGAAGTGTGTAACTGAGAAGAAAGAACTACTTAGCTATTTATACTCGTTGTATTATATGCAATTCTGAAGGTACAAAGCACGTGGCAAGCTTTAAGAGGTGAGATTGTCCTTTGTTGCAGATATACATTCTTTGGCCATGTATAATCAGTAGTTTTTCACAAAGTAAGTAAGCATGCTTGGAGACAGTAGAGTGACTTCATACAATACTTTACTTTGTGAGGTATGGACTTGTTCTTTATGTGTAGAAGGACAAGACAAAAACTAATCTTGTTCAACAAGATTCTATTGATCGCTGATAATGGAATGACGCTGAAGGTCTCATCAGTGTTCGCTGAATTTTGAATAGATTTGACACTTGTGTAGACGATCTTGTTATCACTGAAAAACCGCATCAGATCACGAACTTGCTAGTCTCTATTCGGTTGTGAAATTTGGACCATCCATTTTAATTATATACATACATATACATACAAACATACATATATATATAAATACATGCATATATATATATATATATACATAATGAGAGTCACGTTTTGACAAACTGGTGTCACCAAGATTACCGTTGTGAAGAACGGAAGGGGTGCTAGCGCTGACTGTTGTCCTTATGGGAACCCACCCAAACGATCGAMCGWCTARAKCGATTATCYAGMAACAAAATTTAGAGAYGAYGRRTACAAGACACTTACYRACTGRCRCCAAACTAGTTGTGTTTCACCCAACTGTTGTTGTGTTTCACCCCTCTTATATGAGTTCCCTTCCTCAAGACTTTTCCTCCATGCTTGTAGACCTACCTCCTATATATACTTGATCATATTGACGGTTTTGACTTGGAGAAGAGACAAAGCCTTGCGTTAATTATCCCGGCCGTTTAAGGCCTTTAGACATGCCAACTATAAATCTTTGCCACTATGAATCCGGAATTCCCCTTACTTGATGTATATGGTCCCTAAACATATAATATGTTTTTTTTTTTAAATATATCTTACAAGAGTTATTACAAACTTCCCCCCTTAATAGAATTTCATCCTCGAAATTTTTCCTATGCAAATAAACGAGGGTACATCAATATCATCTTCTTCTCGGGTTCCCACGTTGCTTCCGGCCCTCCATGATGTCTCCATTGCACTTTCACGAGAGCAATCTCTTTATTTCTTAGTTTTTTCACTTTTCTATCAACAATAACTTTTGGTTCTTCACTATAACTCAAAGTTATGTCTACCCTTGCATCCTTAAGAGTTAGCTTTGTACTTTCATCAGCCAAGCACTTCCTTATATTAGATACATGGAATGTGTGATGAATTCCTTGAAATTCTTCAAGTAGCTCTAACTTATAAAAAACCTCATCTAGCCTTTTAGTTATATTTAGGACCAATGTAATGGAGACTTAGCTTCCCTCTCTTTCCAAAACATATCACGCCTTTCCAGGATGAGATCTTAAGCATATTGTCCCCAACTTGGAATTCTATCAGCTTTCGTCTTTTATCAGCATAGCTTTTCTGTCTGTCTGTCTTGAGCTATCTTTATCCTTTCCCTTATTTGGTTAATCTGATCCATATGTTGAACTATTTTAGGGCCAGTCAATTGTTTCTTGCCCACCTCATTCCAGCAAAATGGCGTTCGACACTTCCTTTCATACAAAGCTTCATAGGGTGCGCCTTGGATGCTAGCATGAAAGCAATTGTTATAAGAAAATTCTATCAAAGATGGATTTTCCATGATCCTACAAAAGCTATAACACATGCCCATAACATATCTTCTAGGGTCTGAATGGTTCTCTCACTTTGACCATCTGTTTGCGAATGATAAGTTGTACTTAGCTTTACTTGTGACCCCAACTCTCTTTGAAAGCTTTGCCAAAATGTAGAGATAAACTGACTATCCCTAATAGAGACTATCGATAATGGAACACTATGACGAGTCGCAATCTCGTCTATATAGAGTTTACCTAATCTTTCCAACGAGTATGTTTTCTTAATTGGCAAAAAATATGCTGACTTAGTGAGTCTATCAACGATTACCCATATTGAATCATAAGCCTTTGGTGTTCTTGGAAACTTCATCATAGATTCCATTGTGATGTGGTCTTACTTCCACATTGGGATTTCCAAAGGTTGTAGTTGTCCATACGGTCATTGATGTTCAACTTTTACTTGCAAGCTTGTCAAACACCTTTCGACATAATGTCTTTCTTCATCCTTGGCCACCAGTATGAATGACGAAGATCTCGGTACATTTTATTATTACCTGGGTATATAGAATATCGAGATTTATGGGCTTCATCTAACACTTGGTTACAAAAGTTCCCTAAGCGAGGAATCCAGATTCTACCCTTGTGGCACTTTAACCCTTGATTGTTAATTTCAAGGTATGGAACAATACCTACCATTCTCTCTCCCTTCAAGTTCCCTTCTATTAAAACTTCTTCTTGGATTTTCTTGAGTTCATCAGTCCAACTGGGAGTAACCTTCATTCACATTTCCGTAATCCTTACTCGATCTCTCCTTTCTTTGTGACTTAATGCGTCGGCCACCACATTCGGCTTTCCTGGATGATACAAAATTTCACATTCATAATCTTTCAGTAGCTCCATCCACCTTTGTTGTCTCATATTCAGTTCCTTCTGATTGAACAAGTACTTTAGGCTCTTGTGATCAGTATAAATTTGACATTTCACCCTATATAAGTAGTGACTTCAGATTTTTAATGCAAAAACCACAGCTGCCAATTCCAAGTCATTAGTCGGATATCGTTTCTTGTGTTCCTTCAATTGACGAGAGGCATACGCAATAACTTCTCCTTGTTGCATCAGTACACAACCAACTCCTAGTTTTAAAGCATCATTGTACACCACAAACCCTTCGGTTCCTTCTAGTAAAGTCAATATCGGTGTAGTGCTCAGCTTTTCCTTCAAGATTCTAAACGCCTCTTCTTGAGTTGGTTTCCATTTAAACTTCACACCTTTGTATGTTAGCAATGTCAATGGCATCACTATCAGTGAAAAGTCTTGAATAAAACTTCGATAATAACCTGCTAATCCCAATAAACTTCGTACCTCAAATGGGGTCTATGGTGGTTCCCACCTCTTTATAGTGTCTACCTTTGTCGGATCTACTTGTAGTCTTTCTTGGGTCACGACATGCCTTAGAAATTGAACTTCTTGGATCCAGAACTCACACTTAGAAAACTTTATGTACAATTTTTCCTGTTTTAGCAAACTCAAAACTGCCCAAAGATGTTGCTCATGCTCATTCTCGATGCGTGAATAGATCAAAATATCATCAATAACAATGACAAACTTATCTAAGTAGTGCTTGCATACCCTATTCATCATGTCCATGAAGGTTGCGGGTGCATTTGTCAACCCAAAAGGCATTACCATTAATTCATAATGCCCATACCTAGTTCTAAAAGTTATCTTGAGCACATCCTCCTCTCGAACCTTTAGTTGATGGTAACCCGATCGTAGATCGATCTTCAAGAAATAACTGGCACCTTGAAGTTGATCAAAAAAGATCATCAATCCTTGGAAGAGGGTACATGTTCTTTATAGTTACTTTGTTAATCTTGTGGTAGTCGATGCACTTTCGCATCGTACCATCTTTTTTCTTAACAAATAACACCGACACTCCCCAAGGTGAGGTACTAGGGTGTATAAAACCCTTGTTCAACAACTCCTGCAATTGAGACATCAACTCTTTCATTTCTGATGGTGCTGAACGATAGGGTGTATAATCCGTGAGGCTACCAAATGGAGTCCTGAACTAGATACAATGATCTATTAGATCGTGTTCTTACTGCTCCAGGTACTAGATCAATCTGACATTCTCCTTGTCTTTTTAGTGGTAGACTTGTCAGATCATCTGGGAAGACTTCAGGAAACTCTCTGACAACAACAATGTCTTCCATACTCTTTTTCTCTTTCTTAGATTCTGGCACATATCCCAAATAACTCTTATGCCCCTTTCTTACACATCGTCTTGCTTTTGCCAAAGAGATGTTGGATTTCCTATTTCTTCTATCTCTATATAACTATGGTTTCGCTATCAAGTAATTCAATCTGAATTATATTTTTGTTACACATTATTCTTGCTTAGTTTTTGGCAAACTAATTTGTTCCAGTTATTATTATCAAATTCCCCAAGGGTCAAAGGAAGTAGTTTTAATGAAATCGAACGACCATCTATCAGAATATTGCAGTCATCATATTCTTCTCTAATCGTCACTTGATTATCATCGATAGTTTCTACTTCTAAGGCCGAGCTTAAAGGCTTTGACACTTTATGCAAGTAATCACAGAATGTAGTAGATACAATAGAGTTGTTTGCACCAAAATCAAACAGTACTCTAGCATGCATAGAGTTGACCCAAAAGGTACTTGTCACCACATCTGGTGTCTCCTCGGCCTCTGTTGCTGTCATATGGAAGACTTTTCCCTTTGACTTTGATGCATTTGATCGCTTTTCCTCCCATTTACCACTTCGACTTCCACCTTGACCATTGCACACTCATTTTTCTGTTGAGGGCATATTGCTTGGATGTGGTTGGGTGACTTATAGGTAAAGCATAGTCGCTCCCTCCTCTCAACTTTGCAATCCTAAGAAAGGTGTCCTGGTTTCCCACATCGGTAACACACCCTTGGCTTAATCATGCATTCTCCTTAGCTTAATCATGCATTGTCCTTTGTGCAAGTGGTTGCATTTAGAACATGGTTTGGTATATTTTCCTTACCATGTATTCCTTTCTGAACCCAAAACCTTTTTGGTCTCGTTGGTCGGACTTTCCCATTTTCTTTTTATATGACCTCGTTCAGCCTCTTGACAATTTCTTTCTTTTTCTCTAATCTCCGTTGCGTTTATTGCTGTCTGGAATGTCGTTGGGTTCATAGCGATAATAAATTCTCGAATGTATGCCTTTAGTCCATAGATGTAACGCTCTGCCCGCCTCTTCTCTATTGAAACATAGTGCTCTACAATCTCGCCTTCTCTGTAAACTTGTTGTATACTCCCTGTCTGTCGTTGATCCTTACTCCAACCTCAAAAATTCCTCTTCCAGTTGTTTTATTGCAGTGTGCAAACAAAATTTGTCATTAAATAGTATCTTAAACTCTTCCCATGCATTCTTCCCAGAGCTTCATCGCCCTTTAAGTTAGTAACTAATTCCCACCAGAAAAGGGCTTCTAATTTGAGCACAGATGATACATATCTCACCTTATCTTCTCATGCACATTTACTGATTTTGGATTTTAGTTCTATCTCTCTTATCCACCTAATAGCTACCATTGGTTCAGAGTCACCTTGAAAGGTTTAGGACTTACAAGCCAAAAAGGTCTTATAAGTACAACCTTTTTGTCTCGAACCCATGCTGATTGGGCTCACTAGTCTTGACCTCACATGTTGGTTTTCACTATTGTTTGAATCGTTAATATTCTCCCTTTTGTTTCTTATCTCCCTATCTTCTTGATTATTCAACTCTGGCTCTCGCACCTAAGCTAGTACCACAGGCAAGGCATCAAAGATTTTGTCACCTCTTGGGCGATGATGTCCCCAAGGGTTGCCGTGTTTGCTCAGGTACGTCCTTGCCCCCTACCTCGACCTCTTCCAGATGCAGAACTTGCTTGCACATAAGACTCAGGTTCATTGGGCACTGCTTGATTTCTACCTCATCCCCTTCCTCTTCCCTGATCTCGTCATCACGTGCTAGCGGTCCTTGCAGCCGCAACAGATGTTGGTCGAGTTTCTTGTACATTCGGGGTAATCCCCATTGGTGGTGGGTCTACCTCATCAGGCGTAAACAATGTTGTCCTTCCTGACAGACACGACATAATTGTTGTGTGTGATAAAATTTACATTTATAAGCATAATTATATCCATTATTAACCTAATTATCGAACAAGTTCAACATTTACACAATGAGAATAAACACCAAAATAATATAATCCTTCAAAACATGAGTCAATACAATGTCTTGATGATTACGCCAAACCGATTCATACGTAAACCAAAATGAACAAAGCACAAGACCGATAAATATTCAAAACACCCTAAAAGAAGTACTTAAAGCAAGACTATCTTTCTTCCTTAGCCTTTCACTCAAGGCATGTCCATCCGGTAGTGAGTAATTTGTACAAACTCTTCATAAGTGTTATCTAAACAGTACTTCCAGACAAATCCCAAGCTTGGGCCGTGATAGTACTAATGTGTCCAACTGGAAAAATACCCTCTGATCAAGCCTACATGTTCTAAGGCCACTTTTCGGTAATAAACGGGTTCGGTCTCCCACTCGCACCCTCCAAGACCTGGCAGCGATCCTCCTTTCCCACTCTAACGTTACACACTTCATTGCCATGTCGTGGTTGTTTTCCCAAAGTTCATCATTTTCTTCCAACACCTTGTTTAACCCCCCCCCAAACTAACATGTTAAGTATGCAAGTTGTTTGACCACCATTCCACTTTGGCCTTTTCTGCTTGAACCTTCGACGATTTTGTTCTCAGTCCAGCATTCCCACCACTAAATCCTCACGAGTAAGCATGCGTGGGGTGTACTCCTCATAAGGTTCCTCTATTGGATTGTAGGAAGAATCCTCTACAGGTGTGGGTTGAGATGAGTCAATCCTTGAAACACTCACATGACCCTTAGAACTTCTCCTTAACCTCCTAGAGCGTTTGCGATTGTGGCTAGAGCTTGTACGGTCGCGTTCCCAGACTCCACCCCTTGGTCCTAGTCCAACAGCAACCGCACGAATTCCGGACCTACCTCCTTGATGACCAATGCTTCTAGTTTGCTTGGTGTAAACCATGTTCCTAGAAAACTACAGTGATGAATCCATCACCTTTCAGGACACTTTCAAAACTTAAAGCAAATTAAGGCAACTATTACAGTATTAAATCATTTAACCTTTTCCCTATTTCTATCTTTTGTACCCCAATTTAGTTTAAGTTTAGGCTAAAATTAATAACCTATTTCTCTTAAACTAAGGCTCTGATACCACTTGTAACGACCCAATTTTTTTTTTCTTATATAAAGTAGCATCCAGAAGTATATTTTCCCAAAGTCTAAAGTCTCAAACGCAACGGAGGTTTTCAAGATAATAAAACTTTATGAAAAATTGTCTAAAAGTTAATCGCTCAAAAAAACTCAAATTTCGCTCTTCGACATGCCTTTATTCCACGATGACCAGGTTCTAAGCTTTCTCTTTCCCCTTGCTACTACTCCCAAGTAAGTGATGACCTGGTTGCAAAATTATTTTGAAAAGGAGATGGGTGAGCCTTGGGCTCAGTAAATTCACGGTTTTATTGCATATACAACGTTATTGAATAGGTTTAAAAGAACATTATAATATATCATGCATATGGTTCAAACAACATAATTCACAAAGCCAATGGTGTTATGGGAGATGTCTATCTCACGCAACATTACTTGGCGAACTCACACAGCATATCCGCACATACGGCTTAGAAAAACTCACAAAGCATGCTCATCTTTATAGAATCATACCGTAGTACATCTCATTGCCACACAAATACTCACAACAAATATTATAAAAAAATATCAAACGTCTTAGGCATACATGATATATCAAATATGTCAAGAAAATTCCAAGTAAGCTTGTTTATAATTATAAATAAAACGTACAACCATTTATAGAAAAAAGTCACGTATAACTCACCATACAAGTCGTTGCCTTAACCGATCCTCGAAGTGGCTAGCACCTCCCCTACAAATCCAAGAACGCACTTAAATCTAAGGTAAAATATGATACCCTTAGAAATGTTCGAGTGATCCCCCTCAACAAAAATTATTTTTTTAACGATTTAAGAATCGACATTTGGTTACGACTTGCTTTAGATATATATATATATATATATATATATATATATATATATATCTATATAAGGGAGCGATCAAATGCGAACCACTTAATTTGTAAAAACCGTGCAAACCACATTTAACCAATCATAATTTTTCATTTTGTTCATTTTTTTGTAATTATAAGATGTTGATTAATCATTTTTATTGTGGAGGGTGTTAATCATAGATATTATCATCTTCATTATTTTAATTTTAAAGAAATACATGAAACAGTTTCATTAATTTTAGAAAAATACATGAAG
>NC_037542.1:385259-387660 GCF_001531365.2 Cynara cardunculus var. scolymus | reverse complement strand
ATAAAATGAAATATTAAAATCACGATGTATCTCGTTGCATTGCGCGAGTACGCTTCTAATATATATATATATATATATATATATATATATATATATATATATATATATATATATATATATATATATACTGGAACAGGAGGCATGATTTGACAAGCTGGTGTCACCGAGATTACCGTTGTGAAGAACGGGAGGGGTGCTAGCGGTGACCGTTGGCCCTATGGGAACCCACCCAAACGATCGAACGACTAGAGCGATTATCCAGCAACAAAATTTAGAGACGATGAATACAAGACACTTACTAACTGACACCAAACTAGTTGTGTTTCACCCAACTGTTGCTGTCTGACCCCTCTTATATGAGTTCCCTTCCTCAATACTTTTCCTCCATGCTTGTAGACCGACCTCCTATATATACTTGATCACATTGACGGTTTTGACTTGGAGAAGAGACAAAACCTTGTGTTAATTATCCCGGCCCTTTAAGGCCTTTAGACATGCCAGTTATAAATCTTTGCCACTATGAATCCAAACTTCCCCTTACTTGATATATACGGTCCCTAAACATATAATATGTTTTTTTCTTCAAACAAAATAGATATTTACAAAAGTTATTACATTAAACTTAAGTCATCTTATACTTTTGACTTGACTTAAATGAGTTAGGTTGAGATTTTTACATGATCTTATAAATTACTCAACCCAATCTCCATACACCCTTAAGGGGCCGTTTACTAAACGTTTATCCAGGTAAGCACTTACCAAGTCACATTATTTTACCGTATGAATATGACAAAGACCAAGAATCTTACCCGATAAGAACGAAGGCAAGGACCGGGAGTCTTACCCGGTTAAGTGATGGTGACGACTCTTACCATGGTTAGCTCTTACCGGGTAAATTGTTGTATATGGTGCCGTATTGGTGGACTAAAATCTTACCTTGTAAGTATGTGATAGTATTGAATTTTACCGATAAACGCTTACCTAATAAGTGTTTGATAAACAACCCCTAATTATTGAGACCTTCGTGTGTTAATTTGAGATATAGATTATCGTCCAACACTTGCTAGGTGCATTACATCATAGAAGATTTCGTTGTTTTTATTAAATTATTATTTTGTTAAAAATAAATGGATAATAAAAAATAAAAAGCATTTTCCTGAATGGAACTACTTTTTGATGAATCTATGGTGACGTAGCATTTCTTTCTTTTCGTTCTTTTAGGTTATTTTAAATAAACTCTTTCTAGTATTTTCATATCATATTTTTATCAACATCAGCAATTTCTTTACCATTTTAAATATACGAATTAAATCATGATTTAACTTAAAGAAGGGTTTATCCACCAAGACTTTTACATTTTATTTTAAAAATTAGCTGATAAATTAAATGATTACTGATAAATTAGTTTTTGAGTTATTAAAAGATAAATTACTTAGTGTATTAATTTGTTTTAATAAAAGTTAGTTGATAAGTTATATGATGTTATAAAATTATATAAAAAGGTATATTAAAAAATTAATTAAAAAAATATAAGATGTAATTGAAGAAAAAGAGTGAAAAAGTTAACTCTTACATAACTGTTTTTAGTATATTTAAAAATAGGAAAAAGTTTAAAAAACTATTTTATTTTCAATGATTTAGACCTTAAATTATTTTTTTAAATTAAAAAATATTAAACTTTATCATTTTAAATGATAAAGTCCCTTGACTGTTTTTTTGAATTAAAAAATTATTAAACTTTTTTTTGAATGATTAATATCTTGATTTTTTTTAAAATAAATAACTTATCGAAATTTTACTAGTCGATTAATGTAATATTTTTTGGGTTAAAATGATGTAGGAGTAACCAGTTCTTAAAAGTACGATTGTTTATTTATTAAAAAAATATTCAGAAACATAATCAGTCAAAATGCAAAAAATTTAATGATTTTTTCGTTCATAAATAGAAAGTTTAATAGTTTTTTCATTAAAAAAACGTTTAGGAACTTATTCATTCAAAATTAGAAAATTTAATGTGTTTTTCATCCAAATAAATAGTTTAGTTACTAAACAATTCAAAAAAGTTCCCTTAAAATTATAACTTATTAAAATTCGTAAGGAATTTTTTAACCACTTTTATGCTATAAGTGATTCCCCAAAACTTTCTCGAAAATATAAAAAAGTATCAAAATGATGCTAATTTTTATTTTCAGATGTGAATTATATTTGACAAACTAGCTGATAAGTTAGCTGGTAGCTAATAAGCTAGTTGTTAGCTGGATAAGTAATATATTATTATTATTACATTAAAAAAATTAATTGATTATTATATTATATATATTATAGTATTTTGGATTTGTTAAACAAATTTTTTTTTAAATTTGTTAGTTATAATTATAAATAACTATTAAGTATTATGAAC
>NC_037542.1:345656-385039 GCF_001531365.2 Cynara cardunculus var. scolymus | reverse complement strand
TATAACTAATTAGTACTTAATTTTCAATTTATATTAATTAATATTTACTTATAATTAATAGTAATAAATAATAATTAATATTAATGAAGGTTATAATTGAAAAAAAGTGAACAATAAGTTATCAAAACGTTACTTTAAGTAAAGTTTCAATAAGTTAGTTTATAAGTTAGCTTATGTGCATCCAAACGTATGTCCACAAAATAAGCTATCTTATTTTTGTCAAACAATGTCTTAAATAACTCTATTAAAATGATTTGGTATAAGAAAAAAATAATTTTTATGCTACTTTTTTTTATATTACTTTCACCAAAAAAACCCATGATAATAAATTTTTAGGAAAAAAAAAATTATTTTGTTACATGTTTTGATAACGTTAATAATATAGGAAATGGTGTAATTTTCAAAATAAAAAAATTGTGGAAATTATATAATTTTTTTTAAATTAAGGTTTTATTTATTTAATTTGTAAAATTTGTTGGAAATGTATTAAAACATCTTCTTCTTCTATGAGCTCCTATTTAGCTATTGTAGGGAGTCAAATATCAAATGAAAAAAAATATGCACTGTATCCTACTCCCTTCATGTCCCAAGCTCCTTAGATTATAATTATGTTATTTTATTGTTATTTGTTTTTTCAATAATTAAAAAAAATGCAAATAACATGCATGAAAATACGTAATAAATTCTTAAAATAATATGTAGTTGATAATGTAGGTAGCATGATTGGAGTTATTATATTAAAAAAGCACTCCATATACTAAATATTATGCAAATTACTTGACGATCGTGAAATGGTAATGAATAACACAAAAAGTGTTTGTAGATTGTGGTTGAATACAACACAACAAATTTTCATTTTTAATTCTATATGTTTAATGAAAACAAATAATTATATATTTGTTGCGGAAGTGAAGGCGGTAAAACCTGACTCTAAACAATCTGGCTGGTGAGAAATTTGTCAAGAGCTGAAAGAGTAAGAGAAGAAGGTACCATTTCAGATTTGAATAATTGTTATAGTCCTATAGAGGGGTTGATGTCGATTTTACTTAAGAAACTATCATTCATACTTCCTTTCAAAACGGGTGAGTTGCAACATATGACAAGGATGACATTTTATTGCCATCATTACATTAAATGTTGGTGTCTAACTTTAACGCGTGTCTTCCTCTAATTTGTTGATCAATGCACGCTTATGCTCCTCGTTTTAGCCTTTGAAAAAGATGTAGACATTTGTTAACACAACTTGTCCTTTTGTATGTAGGGGAATATTAAAAGAAGATGGTACTAATAAAATTGTACTTTAAAGCTTACTTTGTTTGATAGGCTAAGCATGTTTCCGTACCAGGACAAGAGTTGGTAGATTTGGTGAACCAAACATGTTGGTTTAGTTTGCACTCCAAAATCAGATTGCCATAAATAATACTTGGCAGACTATTTTTGGTTTATCCTGTATTGATCTTCTTTCGGCTCCATGACAAACCAATCCACTTTGGTGACAATCTTGGGTTCTCTTCAATTAGTCTTCGATTTTGTTGAAAGCAGTACCGGAACTAAATGCTCTGAGGTTGATTGGACTCTGGCAGCTTAGGGAAGAATGATGGCTCGTTAACAAGGCCCCTAAATGACCGCTCAAAAGGCCTACCTCTTTTTTTCCCAATCAACCTTTTGTTATTGGAACAATACAGATATTGAAAAGACTTATACGAAATAAAATTTATATCTATTTTCTTTCCGAAATATAAGCTATATTCTGAATTCCAGCAAGACATTTGTTTTATAAATATTAATATTCAATCCTATAAATTATTCGGATGCTTTTGGCTTTCAGATACTAGAACCAGATAATAAGTTCGGATACTAAATCCAGATGCCAAATTCGGATACCAATTCCTAATACAGATCTGGGTACTAGGTCAAGGTACATATAGATTTTCATACGAAGGATATAAATCCATGTATGATGTCCTGAAACATATCTGGATGATAAATTCTGAATTAATATATATTGCCAATTCGGATACATATTCCAAAAGATATGACTATACAATGTTTATCCGAATTATTCTAAGGTAGACACTACTTCTAATCTTTAACGTGTTTGATCATATGTATTTGTATTATTATCAAACCAAATAATGGAGACAAACATTATTTTCTACATTAATTTAAGGGAATGTTTGTTAGCAGCATGATAAGCTTAATGAAACTCACAACTTATTCCGTCAACTATACATGGCCTTATGATAGTAGTTTAATAATATAAAAATTGACTTATTCAACAAGCTTCTAAGGAGAAGATTTATACAGAAAACCAAGTTCTTTTTCCACACTGTACCTCCCGAAAACATTCCCAATTTATAAAGACATATTAATTCAAATAGACAATTTATCCATACATAATTTAATGAAAAACCAAACAACCGCTAAAAATAGAAAGTATGATTGGAGATGTTCTTTAAGCATCTCGAATACACTCTCTACATAGATTCGTTAACTAATGTTTGGAGCCACAACCAAAAATAAATCACTTCAAAATGCACTTTCTATCCTAATTTAAATTATCTCACTCCCTTACCTGCAGGAAACTCGTTACAATATAACTATATTATTTTATTACTAGAAAGATACTCGTGCAATGCATCGAGATACATCTTGATTTCAGTGTTTTGTTTTATTCCTTTTTTTATGTCGATATAATACGGTTTTAAGTGTTTTTAAGAAAGCGATAATGTTTTTATTTTTGAATAAATTATAAACTTGAAAATACTATAAAATTTTGAAAAAAAATATCGACATAAATATCAAATTAATCTTATTAAAAGTTCTTGTGTTTGGTGTAATTTCTTTAATTCAAATTTTCAAATTATAATTTAATTTACGTCTGGTAACAAAGACATTTAATTTAGGTTTAATAATATAATTTTTTATAAACATAATAACTAAAATATTCTGTTATAACTCATAATTATCCTAATTATATTTTAAATTTTTTATATTTAAAATAAGATGTTTATCAAATATTTGATTATGTTTATCTGTATTTAGTTACGCGAATTCAAATATGAAGCTTTAATAAGTTATACTTATGCACAATTTACTTGTAATCTTAAATTTTAAGTAATATGCATCAATAAACAGTATTTCGTGCATAAAAAAATGATTTTTAAGAGTTTTTGTCAAATGCTTTATAATATAGTATAAATTATTGTTTATTTATAATTATAACAAATAAATAAGAGTTATTCATATAAATAACCGGTTTACACAACCCTTTGCCACAAAATAACCACATTTGAGAGGTTTTACCGGAATGACCACACGGATCGCCCCCGGGGGCGATCCCACATTAAGTCTTAAAAAAAAATCCTTAAAAGTCGAGATTACTGTTCATTATCTCGTTGACCGTGTTTGACCTCGCCCCCGGGGTGATCCGTACTGTACCGGGGGGGGGGGGGGGGGGCCCGGGGGGTCCCGGGTTTTTTTTTTTTTTTTGGTATTTTTAATAAAACTGATACGCCATTGAAGTTGTATTTTTTAACTTTTTTAGAACCAAATTTCATGGGTAAAGGTTTAAAAATAAACCTTTATATTTATGGAGAAGCAAAAATTATTTTTATCTGTTTTGGGTTTCGTAAATCAGATATAATATCTGATTGACGAAATTTGATCTCTATTTTGTCATTTTGTGTTTTTTATTTAACAATTAAAGGGTGTTTTTAATAAAAATGAAAAAAATACATAAAATGTGTTTTTTTACGTATTTAATTTTAAATTTAACGGTTTTTCGTTATAAAATAACCGGATGATAATTGTGGTTACGAAGGTGCTTCGATCCATGTGGTCATTCCGGTAAAACCTTTAAAATGTGGTTATTTTATGGCAAAGGGTTATGTAAACCAGTTATTTTTATAAATTTTTCTATAAATAACTCTAATTAAAAAACATAATAATAAATAAATTATAAAAATAATATAGAAGGATTATGATTGAAGTTGGTGTATCTACAAATCCCAAAAGTATGTAATGGATATAGGTTTGGGTACATGGCCTGACATGCTGATGTGGACCACTGTTTAAGAAGGAACACATTGAGCAGGGGTTGTACACTGCGCATCAAGAATTTGTACCATATTTCGAAGGACGTAGTCGTATCATGGATGTAGCGAAAGGGGGACCAGAGACACGTGGCGAACAGGCAGAATGGTAGAGAGCGCCGCAAGTAACTAGGTGGGTCTCATCTCTCCTTGTTGGGGCCACTTTTATTTAATTAATTTTTTTTGTTATTTTTAGGTGGGGACCATATAAACGGAATAGAAGCAGTTTGTTTTTGCTTGTTGGATAGAACAAAAGCTTTTATCATTATTCGGTAAGGAATGATAATGTGTGGTAGATTCCATCCAACATGTTGGTTACTTTCTTCGAATACATACTATTTATTTAAAACATTGTCTATTTATAATCCGGGAAATTAATTAAATAATTATTTTTAACGTTATTTTTACCTCTTAGTCATGGTTATCATATTTTTATAAAAATAGTCATAGATTTCGTAACACATCAGGTCCGTAATTATGGACCCAAATAAACTACAATTTTTTATATCCTTTACCCCTGTTCGCAATATCCTACCTTCGCAATTGTGGATCGGTCCTTGGACTTTTAAAAGTTGCACTGTCTATCCAGGTCTGCAATTTTGGACTTGCCGTTTTGCGGACCTATACGTGGATGAAACCCAAATCGAATCATGTCCCAGGAAGGAGCCATTTTATGAAGGAAATAGACCCTACCAGTTAGGGGTGCTCATGGGTTAGGTTGATCGGGTTGAGGACATTTGAACAACCCAACCCAATGCTTGCGGTTTGAAAAAATCTTAACCCAACCCAACCCAACCCAAACAAAGTGCAACCCAACCCAACCTAACCCGTACGGGTTGGTCGGGTTGGTCGGGTTGGTACTGTGGTATATTAAAACTTATTCATAATTTTTTTTTTCATCATCAACCATTTGATACAACTTATTCATATTTCTTACGTATATCATATTCAATTAATTTTCTCAATTTACATATATATGTTCACAGTTACTGAGTGAGTTATATATAAATAAGAATAGATTGAAAATATGTTTATATGAAAAGCATACATGATAGTGTAATTGTCTAATATATATTAATAGAAATTCAACAATCATATTAAATCCAAGAAATAAAATGATATCGGGTTCATCAGGTTGGTTGGATTCAAATAATAGTAACCCAATATCAACCCAATACCTAGTATTCTGCTTCTGCTGTAGATGTTGAGACACAGTTCTGTTTTCTGGATGTCCAACTCACCAGCTTGTCCCCCAAAAGTTGGTAGCTTCCAGACGTACTCTTTCTATCAAGCTTGCAACCTGCATGATCTGCATCTGTATAGGCTATTAGATCAAAACCAGAGTTCTTTGGATACCGGAGACCCAATGAAGGGGTGCCCTTAAGGTATCTAAAGATCTTCTTGACTGTAGATAGATGAGATTCTTTAGGATTAGCTTGATATCTTGCATAAAGACAAGTAGCAAACATAGTATGTGGCCTACTAGCTGTTAGATACAGGAGTGATCCAATCATGCCACTGTAGGTTGTTACATCTATAGCTTTGCCTGATGGATCAGAAAACAACTTAACTCTTGTAGCCATTGCAGTTCTCATCGATGATGAATTTGAAAGGTTATATTTCTTTAGAAGGTAAGTCACATATTTCGACTGATTGATGAAAATTTCTTCTAAAGTTTGTTTTATTTGAAGACCAAGGAAGAAACTTAGTTGTCCCATCATACTTATCTCAAATTTGCTTTTCATCAGTTTTGAGAAATTTTCACAAAATTTGGAGTTAGTAGAACCAAACATGATGTCGTCCACATATATTTGGACAAGTAAAATATCACCTTTATGCTTTTCTAGAAAGAGGGTTGTGTCGATGGTACATTTTTCAAATCCATTGGCTATGAGAAAAGTAGAGAGTGTTTCATACCAGGCCCTGGGTGCTTGCTTGAGCCCATAGAGAGCTTTGTCCAGAAAATATACGTAGTCTGGATGCTTAGGATTTTCGAACCCAGGGGGCTGCTGCACATAGACTTCCTCTTGGAGTTTGCCATTGAGGAAGGCAGACTTGATGTCCATCTGATAGACCTTGAAACCGTTGTGTGCTGCATAGGCAAGGAATATTCTGATAACTTCAAGCCTAGCAAAGGGAGCAAAGGTTTCATCATAGTTTATCCCTTCTTATTGACAGTAGCCCTTGGCAACTAGCCTGGCTTTGTTTCTTATAACAATGCCATCTTCATCCTTCTTGTTTCTGAAGACCCATTTGGTCCCAATAGCCGTTTTTCCCTTGGGTTGAGGCATGAGCGACCAAACTTTGTTCCGCTCAAACTGGAGTAGTTCCTCTTGCATGGCGTTTATCCAGTTTGGATCTTGTATGACTTCAGAAATTTTATTCAGTTCGATCATGCTTAGAAAATTTGTGAAGAGGCATTCATTGGTAGTTGCAGATCTCGTCTTAACACCGGATGATGGATCACCAATGATCTGGTGATGAGGATGGTCTTTTGTCCACTTGGTGTAAGATTGAGGTTCTGGAGCAACAAAATGCAATTCTTCATTGGATGATGGAACTGTTTGTTCCCCCTCAAAGAGATCGTCTCCAGAGTTATGCTCTGGTTCTGAAGACATAGAAGAAGCAGATGGTGAAGTAACATGAGTTTCAGGAGAGTTGTACCTTCAACATTGGAGTTCTCATGTGTTTCATCGGTTCTGGAAGGTAGATTTTCATTGGTCGCTTGTCAAGAGACTGCTTCTACTTCAAAGAGGTCTTCAAATAATTGAGCCAAGTCTGATTCATTGGGTTTGCATAGAGATGAATCAGAGGCTCCTTTTGTTAGCCCGAGTTCTAAACTGTTGTGTCCAGAAGTCATAGGTGATGAATCATCAAAGGACACATTGATGCTTTCTATGACGATATTTTTCTTTCTGATGAATACTCTGTAGGCCTTTGCGGTTTGTGAGTAACCCAGGAATATGCCTTCATCAGCCTTCTTGTCGAATTTGCCAAGATACTCCCTGTCGTTAAGTACAAAGCATTTGCACCCAAAGACATGGAAATATTTGACATTTGGACGTCGTTGGTTGATGAGTTCATATGGGGTCTTTTGGTGCCTCTTGTTGATGATAGAACGGTTCTGGGCGAAGCAGGCAGTAGAGATTGCTTCGGCCCAGAAGGAAATGGGTAGCTCTTATGAAGTAAGCATGGTCCGTGTTGCTTCTACAAGGGTTCTGTTCCTTCGGTCAACAACTCCATTTTGTTGTGGAGTTATGGCTGCAAATTTTTTTTGAGAGATACCTTCACTGATGAGATATTTATCAATTTTGGTATTCTTGAATTCTGTTCCATTGTCACTTCTAACTTTGATGAGTTTGCGTTGTAGAAGCACTTGGAGCTTTTTCATCATCACGATGAGGAGGTCAAGAACTTCTGATTTCTTCTTGACGAATTCGACCCATGTATATCTTGAGTATTCATCAACGAGTACGAGAATGTACTTCTTCCCAGAGAGGCTTTGTGTAGAGATTGGCCCACAGAGGTCGATATGAAGCATATCCAATGGTTTGGAGCACAAGGTTTTTGACTTGGACTTGTGAGAAGCCCGTTTTAACTTCCCCATCTCACAGGCTGAGCACAGGTGGTCTTTTTCGAAATTGAGATCAGGAATCCCCTTGACCAAATTATGTTTGGCTAACTTCTTCAAGACATCAAAATTCAGATGAGAGAATTTTTTATGCCATAGCCAATTTTCTTCCCTCCTATGGGAGATAAGGCATAGAGTGTCTTGACCCATAGAAGATTGAAAATCCAGAAGATAGAGATTTCCTTCTCTATTGCCCTTGATGATGGTTTGACCGGGCTTTGTTTCGATGATGCAAAAACCTTTGCAAAATCGTACTTTCAGATCTTTGTCGCAGAACTGACTTATGCTTAATAGATTGTGCTTCAAGCCTTCAACATAAGCCACCTTTGCGACTGATATGTTCCCCTTGTTGAGGGTGTCATATCCTTTGATTGTCCCCTAGCTGTTGTCTCCAAAAGTCACAAAGCCTCCAGATTTTTCGATAAAGGAGGATAGTTGACTTTTATCACCAGTCATGTGCCTGTAGCAACCTGAGTCCATGTACCATGGTTGCACATGCTGGTCYTGCAAGACAAATTAAGGGGTTTTAGGTACCCATTTCATGATGGGTTCTCATTTGTTAGTAGGGGATTTGACATCCTCTTTTTCATCAACCCTCTTGGATTTGGGCTGATTTCCTTTGCCCTTAGCCTTTGCAGGCTTGGGCTTCATTTTTCATGAGTTTTTAAATTTTTATATCTATAGACATGCTCAAAAAAATATAACGATGGTTTGACATATGATTCCTCAGATTTTTTTTAAAGAGTTAAACACTGACAGGTGGGAGTTTTTGGATGAGTGTGTTTAACAAATTTTTTATTTGAAGAATTAGAAGTAAAAGCAGAAGGTAAAGGTTTTGTCCTAGTTTTGGTTGTTTTTACAAACTTCCTATCTAGTGCAGATTTTTTATTCGAGTGGGGCAGACTTGGGTTTTACTTCTTTTCTAAGGAGAGGCTTCTTCCCTTTAGCTAAAGAAGATGAAAAATGAAGGTTAGAATTTTCAGAAGCAGGCCACTTTTTTTCTGTTCAGGAGTGAACTTTATAAATTTAGACCGAAGGGTCGGGCCTTGTGAAGTTTCCTTGGCAGACTTAACCTTTTCTAGCTTCCTTTTTCTTAGTTTGAAGAATTCTTAGCTTTTACGCACAAGTCTGGGAGTTCATATTTCATTGGGATTTTTGAAATTTGCGGTTTCTTATCCACAATGATTTTTGGTGATTCATAGATTATTTCATCTTTAGAGTCAGAATCAAGAAAGTCTCTTGCAGATTTCTCAAAATCAAAATTTTCATGTACGTTTTTGGAAGAGAGGAGTTCTGAGGTTGAAGGTTCAGAACAGTCTTTTGGGAGTTCTATCGCTTCTGATTTCTCAGATGATGGTTCCTTACTAAGAAGTTATGTTCCATCGGTAGCGCTTACTGATGAACTTGTGGAGTTGATAACCAGAGACTCTCGTTTAATCATAGGGTTTCCATCGGTCACTGGTTTTGAGGCATCATCCTTTTCATCAGAATTCTTACTAGTGCTACACTCATAAACCACATTTTCAAAATCTTGCCTCGAAAAATTGGTTTTTCCATCGACTTTTACTCTTTTGAAAGTTGCTTTGGGTTTTGGAGAAAAGTCGGGTTTTTGAACATACCTAAGTTTAAAAGTGGATTCAAGGGTGGATTTCTTGTTCTCGATGAAAGAGTCAAGATCATTGAATCCGATTCCTTAGAAATTGGTTTGGTCATTTAGTTTTTCATAGACATTTTGGGAATCTTTATATTTCTTCATCAAAAGTTCATTGGTCTGAAGCTTCTGATGAAGAATCTCCCTTTCTTTTTGAAAGAAATCTTTAAGAGCTACTGAATTTAATCTTTCTGCCTCAGATTCTTTCAAGGCTTTCACCTTTTTCTCTAAATCTTTAGAGATCTTCTTGTTTAGATCCATCAGTTTCTCTTCTTCTGATTTTTTAAGAGATGCAATGCGGATTTTCACTTTTACTAGTTCAACTTTTTTTAGGTAAGAAGATTAGTCTCTCTTTTGTAAAAACTAACTTCTTTTTCACCTTTTAACCTTTCAGATTTTTCAAAATTTAATTTTTCTTTTAATTTGAGAAAGTCTTCTGAAAGTTTTATGACCTTTAACTCTAACTTATATGGAGTAGAGTTGGTTTCATCGTGGGAAGAATCATATACCTGGTTATCAGAGTCGGAAGTGGATTATGCATTGGACTTGGCCATTAGACATATGAGTGCCTTGTCTTCTTCATCAGACAAAGAATCGAACACCCAATTTTCTTCCTCAACCATCAAACTTCTTTCTCTAGGATTGTACTTGTATTTATTTTTGTGATAGTCTGCATCCTTGATCAGACGCCCTTTGCATTCCTTTGAAAATGGCCTATCTTCCCACATCAGTAGCAACGTAGACCATCTTTCCTTCCGTCTCCTCCTTCTATTCTGTCTTCTCTCCTCTCTTCTCTTTCTTCTCTCCTTTCATCTCTCTGATGAAATCTAACCGTCTTCTGTCCATAAGATGGCTGATATGTCTCCTTTCTAAAGTCTCTTCTGTTGTCCTTTTCATAGGGCTTATTGACAAAAAAATCTGGAACTGTTTGGTTATCAAGGCATCGGATTTGGCAAATGCCTTGAGATCATCATTAGAGTCTGACACTTATTCTTCAGATTCTGATTCAACTATCAAGGCCTTCTTGCTCTTCTTCTTGTGTTCTTTAGAAGAGTTCCTTGTAACCTCCTTTTTTTTATACCAAGGCAAGAGGTCCTCCGATGGACACCTTCCTCTTCAAGATATCTTGCTCTTGGGCAACAAGTGTTCCATATACGTCATGAAGTGACCAGCTGTCTAAGTCTTGATTTTCTTGTAGATACATCGACAGTTGAGTCCACTCATCACCGAGACTTTTGAGGAAAAGGACATTATTTTTCTCTTTGGTCATTGAAATGTCGTTTCTGCGGCATTGATTTATCAATGTATTGAAACGATCATACGTCTTCTGTATCGGTTCATCAGGCAATGCTTTAAAGTTCATATATTCGTTCAAGCATTGCGACCTTCGATTTTTCTTCGTCTTAGCGCCTCCCTCCTTAGCCGTGGTACATGCATCCAGAGATTAGAAAATTTCATTGGGAATAGCCATGATTATCAGCCTCTTGGCCTTCCTGTCTGCCTCTACCCTCTCAATGTCGTCTTCATCCATGTTGCTCTCATTATTTACCATATAATAAGCAGCAACTTCTGCGGTGGTACTTGTTCCAGGAACCCTTGGAACAAGAGTTTGAGGAATATATGGGTCTTCCATCACAAATTTGAGTAGATTTCTGTCCATCCTCTCCAGAAAATTCACCATACGAATCCTCCATTGTGGATACTCTTCACGTTGAAGAGTTGGAGGTTTGGTGAGGGAACCAACACTGTAGGCAGATTTCTAGTTGGCCATTGAAGAGATTTAAAAGAGAAGAAGAAAATTTAAGAATTGAGAAAAATTGAGAGATTTGAATACTCAGATTCAAATTGATCGTTTTGATTGAAAAATCGACCAATTTGCTCTGATACCAATTGTTGATCCCAGATCTCTCAATATAACACGAAGATTTATATTATGAAACCTAAATCTATCGTATGAATGAAGAATAGTGAAGAACAACTTATAAAATATTCAGGAGAATATGAAGCTTCAAAGGATTTCACTATAATAACTTTAACGAGAAGGAATTGATAATTTACAAGACATATGATAGCTATTTATACTAGCAATATAGTCTAAGAGATAACAATCTAGTGAAAAGATACCCATGAGATATTCTAAGGAAAGATATCTATCTAGAGTTTAGGAGTTATCTCTAACTACCTTGCGTAACCGAATTCCAGCTGTCGATGAGTCATCTCCAGTTGTCTTCTAGGTAATGTGTTCAACCAGGAGTCTTTATGTGTCTGCTTTGCTTGAATAACTCTGATTGAACTCTTGTTGAATCTGCTAAGTGCTAATAACCAGAGGGGTGATGGAGATGCATTGTTCATCGCACCTATGGACCATTCATCGCATCTCTGGTTTGCCTTGAGCACTTAGGTCTTTTCCAGCTCTTCTTCCATCGGTCCTCTGAACTTCTATACTTGTACATTTTTCATTACATTTACAATAAGAATTATAGGGTCTAACAGAAGACATATATCATCTTCTTTCAGATCCCTACCTACTACCACTCCTCATACTCGATGACCACCAAAGGTACAAACCAGTCGTCAGGCTTCTACTTCTCTCACATCAGCGGCTACTATCACTAGATGATACCATAGCTTTTAGTTGCCCGTGTGTTGGCTTAGAGGCTCGCCAGTTCTTCTTGTAAAAAGGCGTTGGTGGGGATTACTACTGGATTCAGAGGATGAGCAGTTGTTGACCTTGATTAATACTAAACTTAAATTTCATTATTACTATTATAATTGACAATATAAGTAATTAGATATCTAAAAAAATTTGTTTTGTTAATAGCGCATCGATTGTTGGGTACGAATGCTCCTGGAATCGCGTTCGCTATTACCACCATAGACGGTTATGATAGACGATTTGTGGGAGTTCTTGCTTGGCCACCAAGGCCCGGACTATGTATATACACAAGCTAATGGCAAGATGGATGATTTCCCGTCATGGTATCATCTATATAGGGTATGAAAATTTATTTAATTTCACTCATTATAATGTAGTGTTATTTAGTATTTGTTTGCTACTACTAATATTTCAGGTCTTTTGTTGATCCTCTCTCTCAGGGATTTGATGATTATCCCTTTTATCTATCGAAGTGTACTATCTCTGTATTCAGATTCAGCGATCATCATTGAGTCTGTTCAGTGATTGTTAAACATGTATTGTAATTCTTTTAGAGACCAATATCCATCAGGAAGACAAAGCCCATACCACAAAACCTTCAGCGATATCGAATATAGAAGCTAAAGATAGAGACTAACAAGTTTGTGTTTTGAAGCGGTTTTTATTGATAACAAGCTCGTCTACACAAGTGTGAAATCTTTGCAAGATTCAGCGAACATTGATTAGACCTTCAGCGTCATTCCTGTGTCAGCGATCAAATGAATCTTGTTGAACAAGACGGTTTTTGTCTTGTCCTTCTGCATACAAAGGACAAACCCATACCTTTTAAAGTAAAGTACTGTACAGAGTCACTCTATTGTCTCCAAGTGTGCTTACCTACTTTATGAAAGATGATTGTTCATATAAGACCAAAAGACTATATATCTGCAACAAAGGACAAGCTCACCTTTTGATGCTTGCCACGTGCTTTGTACCTTCTGAATTGCATTTAATGCAATGGGTATAAATAGTTGAGTAGTTCTCTCTTCTTAGTTTTCTTCTTTATCTTATCTTACCCAAGAAGATACTCCTCTATTTATCTGTCTGTCTAAGAGAAAGACTTTCACTATAACAAGTGAAGAGCATAATATTTGTTAGACCCCATAATTGCTATTTGAAAAAAGTAATGAAAAATGTACAAGTATGGAAGTCTGGAGACTCGATGGAGATGGAGTTGAGAAGATTCTAAGTGCTGAAGACAAACCAGAGATGCAATGAAAGGTCCAGAGGTGCTATGAAGACCTGAAGCACTTAACCTGATAATCATCTACTTATGAAGAAGTTCATCAGATCGATGCACTAGCATTTCCATAACCCCTCTGCTTTATAGCAACTAAAGAATCGTTAAGTATCATAGTTCAATCAGATATACTCAGAGCAAGCAAATATGTAAAGAATCCTAATTGAACACACTACCTAAAGACAACTGGAGATGACTCAACGCCAGCTTGAATTCTGTTACACTAGGTAGTTAGAGATAACTCCCATCCTTCTAGATAGATATCTTCTCCATGTTTATCTCATAGATATCTCATACTAGATTGTTATCTCTTAGACTAGATTGCTAGTATAAATAGCATTTATATGTCTTGTAATTTAAGTAATCCTTTTCGTTATCATCATTATAGTGAAATACTTGAAAGCTTCATACTTTCTTGAATATCATTAAAGATGTTCTTCACTTTCTTCATTGATACGATAAATTTAGGTTCTTAAACATAAATTTTCATGTTACATTGAGAGATCTGGGATCAACAATTGGTATCAGAGCAAATTGATTGATTTTCAATAAAAAACGATCAATTTGAATCTGGGTATTTAAATCTCTCAATTTTTTTTCTTCTCATTTTTCTTCATAAAACTCTCAAATGGCCAACGGGAATTCATCATACAGTGTTGGCTCTCTCACCAAACCTCCAACTCTTCAACGAGAGGAGTATCCTCAATGGAAGATAAGAATGGTAAATTTTCTTGAGGGAATGGACAGGAATCTTCTTAGATCTATCCTGGAAGGTCCTTTCATACCCCAGACCCTTGTCCCAAGAGTTCCTGGAACAAGCACCACAAAAGAAGTAGCAGTATATTATATGGTGAAAGATGAAAGTAACCGGGACGAAGACGACATCGAAAGAGTAGAAGCTAACATGAAGGCAAAAAGACTGCTCATTATGGTCATTCCTAATGAGATTTTTCAATCTATAGATGTTTGCACCATAGCAAAAGAGATCTAGGATGAGTTGGCAAGCCAACTAGAAGGAGGAGCCAAGACAAAGAAGAACCGAAGGGACTAATGCTTAAATGAATATACAAATTTCAAAGCATTAGCTGACGAACCAATTCAAAAGACATATGATTGCTTCAATACATTAATCAACCAATGTCGTAGAAACGACATTACAAGAACTAAAGAGGAAAACAATGTTTTATTCCTCAAAAGTCTCGGTGATGAATGGACACAACTGTCCATGTCCTTGCAAGCAAATCAAGACTTAGAAAGCTGGTCACTCCATGATGTCTATGAAACACTTGCTGCCCAAGAGCAAGATATTCTAAAAGGAAGGTGTCGATAGGAGGACCTCAAGCCTTAGTATCTAAAGAAAAGGAGGTTATTAGAGGCCCCTCCAAAGAGCATCACAAAAAGAAGAGCATGAAGGCCTTAATCATAGAATCTAAATCAGAAGAAAAGCATCAGATTCTGATGATGATCTCAAAGCCTTCGCTAAATCTCTTGCTCTAATTACAAAACAGTTCCAGAAGAAGTTCGTCAAGTGTAGGAACCTAGATACCTCTTAAGTATCAATAAACACAGTAAAATCAGAGTGAATGGAAGAAGGAATTGTGTAATTGATAACGGTTAACTGAATTATTCAAGAAAACAATAAGAATGAAGAACTATCTTGAACAAGTCAGATTCTTTATTTATATTTCGAGTAAAACTGTAAACTCTCAATCTAACAGTACTCTTACAAGAACTCTCTATAATGGAGCGTAGTCTAATTTGGCAATCTCACAAGTAATTTTAACCTGAGGAGGATGCCTCCTTTTATAAGTCCAGGATAAACAGAATCTCCTAAATTCTAGGCTTCAAACTTTGACTTCTTCTTCAGCGTCCTCAGCCTTCACGTTCCTTGGAAAGTGGAACGACTTGAGTATACGTGGCAAATTCTGTTAGGAGTCTTGGAGATAAGTCTGAACAACTTGTGCGCAAACCATGGGAGTAGGAGACTCAGAGGCTCTGCATGTATTGTGCAGAGGCTCTGTGCCTTGAATGTAGCTCTGCATCAAGTACTTAAGATTTTCGACACTTAAGCCTTAATCTTCCTCTGGGTTGAGCATGGGCTCTATATGTGAGACATTTAGCTCTTTGATAAGAGCTCTGTCTCTTAGTATCTTATGCATAAGAGCTCTTGGTCCAGACTGCTTCAATCGACTAAGTCCTAAATGACTAGAGTAAGAGACTTCTTATTTACACTTTTACAAGTGGGGTTCAAACAATCTCCCTTTAAATGTAAATAAGATGACTCTTACTTGAATGGAAAGAAGAATCTGATCGAAGCCAGAGGTCAAAGAGAACCTCTGTTTTTACATTAACTATCTAATTTGTTTACAATACTTGGAAAGAAATTACATGAAGTTCAAAAACAAAAAGATAGATGGTACTTACAAGAAAGAGACCTAGAGATGTTGAAGTTTCATGAACCTCCTTAGAAGTTCACGAAATTCAAGTACCTGATCTATTGAGCGAACTAGGTTGTTTGATCTCTCTCTTACTTTTTTGGGGTAGAATCTCTACTTCTTACAATGTTGTTCTTTATGTACCACATAGTGGAGTTTGAATATTTAAAGCACTGGTCTTCACGAAAGAAAATTTTCTTGCCTTGTTCATTTCGGAAGACCATCCCATGTTCTGGCTCTACCAACACCATGCAGAAAGGGATGAGCTTGATGCCTTCAAATTCTTCATTTGGCATAGTGACACTCAACTGACCGATCCCCATATTTAGGGCTATATGAAAGTCGAGCTTGCTACAAAAGTCCAGAAGGTCAGTCATTGTTTTCCTGATGGTTGAGTTTGTTGTACCGTATTTTATGCCCTTATGTTTCTTATGATCGGTGAAGAAATACAGAGCAAGAAGATCCCATGGGTTAAGATTTATTAGATCACAGTCTGTAAAGACGCAGATTTGCCCATGAGATCGTTCCACTGTGTATTAATGGAAGATAATCTAATTATGAGAGAAGGTTCTCTTTCTAATGTCGAGCACTTGCTTGATTCCATCTACAGAATGAACTGCGGTGATGGTCTGGGTGTACTGATCGAGATCTTTGCCTGATGTTCACCTGTTTCGTTGGATGGAGGTTGATCTTCTGTGTTGGTACTTCATTCCTCTGATTATACAGGTACTGAAATATTTCTTTGTTATCAGTCGTGTCTTTTATAGGATTTTATTTTGGTATAAGTCTCATCATTGCGTCCATTTGATCTTTGATATCTTGAACGAGATCATAAGATGGTTTGGAGCTCCGAGGCCTGCTACTACTTGCCTCTTAATGGCTTTCTCTGATTGATCCTCCTGTTCTTAGAGCAGGCGTGACAACTTTGGTCCCTTAAACAAGGACCTTTGCTCTATGCATTTGTTGATGTGTTGGAGGTACGACAATAGTCACCTTGGTGGTAAGTGGTATGGCCATTGGAGGAGTTTTCTTTGCTTTACATTTAGCATCCTTTGGCTCTATGACATTGACCACTACCACCTGTTCTTCATTCATCCGTGCAGGCTGGGCCGCCTCCATGAAGTATTTGGAGGATGATGAAGGACTTGATGAAGAGGCATAAATTTAACAGAAGTTTGATTGCATCCTCTTCATCAAGTATTGGCTCTTCCTGTGCAGCTACTTCTGGTTCAACTGCCATTGGTTTCACTCTTCGGAGAGTAGCGCCCTTGTGGTTTGTTGACTTGTTGGCGTTTGGGCTTGAGGTTGTTGAGTAGAGGCAGAGGGGGCAGCAGAAGGGGTAGCAGTTTGTGCTACAGATTGATGTTTCTCCCCTCTTGACGATTTTGAGGACCACATTGATCTAGGCCCTCCTTATCGTCAAGCCTTCTCTTCTTTGATGACTCGCCACAAGTAGAGGGAAACTTGACAGGTTTGTGTTTTGGCTTCTGCACTTCTGTGGTAGCCATGGCGTTTACTTTGGCTTTGCTTAGCTCCACAATGTCTACCGCTGCCTGGGTGGCTTTGTTGATTTCAATGCCCGCTCTGAATTTGAAAGCGGCTAGCGAGCGTTGCATTTCTGCACCTGCTTATTTCGTCGTATTGTTGAAATCAGAGGTGAAATCAGCCACCTTTTGAAGGAGACGAACACCTAGAGCTCGCATCTCTGTTTGGGTGATATAGTCTGTAGCAACGCTCAAAGGGACGAGCGCGGGTTGATCTTCTTGAGCTGTAGAAGAGGAGGCCGCATCCCTCTGGATATGAGTAAGAACCCTCTGCATGGTTTCTGCATTTATTGCCGTCAACTCTTGGAGTTGTTTGAGACGAGAAGTATTTTTCAAATACTCAGCTCTCAATACTGCAATGGATGATCGAACTTCATCTAGAGCAGATGCAGAGGGGGATGGCTCTGCACAGGCCATGTTGAGTTTTAGCTCTTCCAAGTAGCAAAGCACATTTGTGGTAAATGACTGGAACTCGTCCCTTGTGACGTATGCTCTAGGGGTAACCTTTGGCTCAACACATGGTTCAGAGTCAGTTCTTGTTCCAAGGACACCTTCTTTCACAACTTGTTTGGCGTTGGTCGTGGAAGGATTTCCAGCCGATCCTCGCGCCTCTCTTTAAGTACGGCCGTTTCGTTAAGAGGAACTTCCTCACCAGATTCAAAGTCTGATAAGGAGCCCTTGCTGAGTGGATTTAGAGACTTGTCAAGAGTTTCTAAGCCTCGTGCGCCTAGACCTTGATTTGAACAAGGTAGGGATGAGACTAGGGTAGAGGAAACGAATTATTCTGTGGGGGAGAGTGTCGTGGCATGGGGAGACATGCCATTTATATTTTCAAAGGAATCACCCTTTTGAGAGGGTGAGTCCTGGGACATGGGTTCCCTTTGGCTCATATGACCGGAGGTAGAAGAACGACAACTTCTAGGTATATCAAAATGTTTTCAAATGTTCAAACCACTTCTTTGAACTCAAAACGATTTTATTATTCTCAGAAATGTGATTTTTAAATGTTTTTCATTTCAGTTTTTGTTTGTAATGAGTACTATCTCTGATCAGGTATTTCATTGAGTCACTACTTGGTATTTTCTTTTCATACATAATTCCAATACCTGATTCAGATGTTCTTCAAATTGTTATTATCACGTCTCTAAATTGCAAAATTCAGTTTTCGGTGATAATACGCTCGTTTGAAATCCAATTTGTTTTCAGAACATATTGAAAAGTAATTCTTCATTGTTAAATACTTCATTATTCTATGAATACTTAATCTCTAAATTTAAACTTATAGATCTTCGTTTATTTCTCACCATATACAATTCGATAATTGAATAATTCTTTGAATATTCATTGTGTGCTTAATTGCAATATATTTTTTATCAAACTCATGTGTCAAAGTTTTTGAGCTTAATTGCATACATCATTTCATTGAACTTAAATGCAAAAAATTTAGGTGGGACTGAGTGTTTATCAGATAAACCTTTATGGACTATCAGAACTGATAGCCCTTCCCAAGAGGACAACCATACAAAGTGAGCTTACGTCAACATAGATATGTGTGCTAAGCAGAAAATATAAAAAGTAGGGGTAGTTGATGTGAGCTTAAAAGAATTGAATGAGAGTTGTGTACAGGATTAAAAGAATATCAAAATCTGATCCATCCATTATAATCCGGGGAAACACATAATCTATTAGTTCTCAATTCTTTCGAGACTAATATTTCCATGCCAGCTTGTGTTTAAAACCCCACCAATACTCATTTATCTCTTAAAAGATAAGTGTTTCAATAACACTTGGGATACGCAACTCATAATCGATCGGTTTCTCATTTGGGAAATACTGATATTGAAAAAGAAGGATATATGTTCCTGTACAAGTCTTTTTTTATCACAAATCAAGTCTGATAAATTTGTGTACTCCACACTGTTTATCAACTTGAGCTTATCTGAAGCATTCGTTGCTTTATCTTTTCTACACTGCACAAATTTTATAGAATATTTGTTATTCTATCTTAACATTCATAGATATGCTTTTTCAAGCTATCACTGATTGAATGGAAGTTCTGGTGAGATGAACGTTAAAAAGTCTCATATATAAAGTACATTCGTTGTACTAAATATATTTGTTATATTCATTGGCCAATCTTTTTACAAAAAATTAAAAACGGATTCATAAGTTGAATTCGGTCTTTCCCTAAATTCTTGATCTGAAAAGATTAAATAGGCGAATTTGAAAAGATTTGCTTAAATACTCTATGAATTGATGGCAAAACTTTCCCAAATCATTCATTTCGAATTATGATGTTTATGCTCCTCATTCACATCATAAGGGGGAGTACTTATCAAATGAATGAGTCATTTCTGAAGATAGAGGGAGTAAATACAAAATGATTGATAATTGTTGATTCTAGGGGGGAGTAAAGAAAAAATAGTGAAAATTATTGCTGAAGATTTTTGACGTGCTATGACTAAAGGGGAGTTACTGTTAAAAGGGAGTAAATGTGAAGATTATTTCTAATTTATTTCAAAGGAGGGGATTGAAATAAAATTGAAGATGATTACAAAGAAAGATTACATGTTTTCTACAATGTTTAAGGGGAGTTTGTTTGAAAGAAAGGGGGAGATGGCTTAAAAGCTGAAAATAAGATTTTATCAAGTTTATAGGGATCTTACTAATATTTGAAAATGATTACTATTTGGGGGATATTGTTAAATAATTGTGCTTTAATTGTCAAAGACTGGGGGAGATTGTAAAAGTTTTGAAGATTGTCTGAAAGTCAAGTAAAGAAAGAGTTTTCTAAAAGAGGAAAATTGCAAAATCCTTAAAGGATCAAATTTAAAGAAATCAAGTATCTGAATGAATTCTGAAGATCGTTGTTGTTAAAGTTGAAGTTTTAAAGATATGAAGAATTTGCTGTTTTTGGACTTGAATCCAAAGGGAGAGATTGTTGAGGCCAAAATTGTTGTATTCAAGTCCTTGTGCTGATTATATTTTAACATGAATTGTAGTTAGTTTGTTCCTTGTAGTTCATAGGTATAAATAGGGTTGGCAATTTTGTTAGTTGGCAGCAGTTAATCATTCCTTAACAGTTAACAGATTGTACATGAGATTAGTGAAGAGAGATCAAGAACTTGTACTCAAACTCATATCAATACACTTGCCGACATAATCATTTCTACAAATCTGTGTTCTTGATATTGATCTTTACTGTTTTAGACTTGAATCTGGGATCTACAGCACGCTTAGAGACAATAGAGTGACTCCATACAATACTTTACTTTGAGAGGTATGGGTTTGTCCTTTGTGTATAGAAGGACAAGACAAAAGCTAATCTTGTTCAACAAGATTCATTTGATCGCTGACACTAGAATAACGTTGGAGGTTTCATCAGTGTTCGCTGAATCTTGAGTAGATTTCACACTTGTGTAGATAGGTTTGTTATCACTGAAAGTCACATTAGATCACGAACTTCCTTGTCTCTATCTTCAGCTTTATCTTCGATATCACTGAAGCTTCTGTGGTGTGAGTTTTTTGTTCCTGAAGAATACGTGTCTCTAAGAGAATTACAATACATGTTCAGCGATCACTAACAGACTCATTGATGATTGTTGAAACTGAATAAAGAGATAGTACACTATGTAAGATAAAAAGGATCATCATCAAATCACTAAGAGAGAGGATCAACAACTAGCATGTCTACAATCAAGTGTGAAGTCTATTCAAGATTCAACAAACACTAAAGAAACCCTAGAGTTATGCCAGTGCCAGCGATCAAATGAATCTTGCTCTACAAGATTAGTTTTTTTCTTATCCTCCTACACATAAAGGATAACCCTATACCTCTCAAAGTAAAGCACATGTACGGAGTCACGCTATTATCTCAAAGCATGCTTACCTACTTTGTGAAAGAATATAGTTTATATACGGCAAAAAGCCTGTATATTTGTAGACAAATGACAAGCTCACCTCTAGAAGCTTGCTTTGTACCAACTGACTTGCATTTAATGCAATGAGTATAAATAGCCAAGGAGAATCTCTTCTCCACATCCGTGAAGCTAAGCTTATTTACAATGAAGAACAACACATACATGCAAAACTAAGCTTACTCTCAAGCAATGTTATAGCATATTCTTAGGCAAGCTTTTTCTCTCTTGTTTTTCTATATCTTGTGTGCTTCCTAGATTGTTTAGATAAGTTTTGTATCTTATCTTCTTCCACAAACAATCTATAAATTATGTATTGATCTTCTCATATCAATAAAGGATTTTAAAAAGTGAATTTTGTGTATTTGTATTCATTCCCCCTCCTACAAACTGTCACCTATAAACTCTTGTAGATCCGTCTGGGACCAACAGTTGGGATTAGTATAGGGACCTGGGGCAGGGCTAGGGGTGATCATGAGGAACTTATGAATTTTAAAACCTCTTTAAGTTCAAGGGAAGATAGGTGGTGGTTATAGTTGAAGACGGTTCCTTCATGGTCAGCAAATTAAGAGGACTTCTCGAAGAAAATATTCTAGGTACTTCAGACACCGGGGTATTAAACCCAATGTAATCTTATTCAATTAAAGGTACTTACTTCTATTTGGAGACTTAGTCTAGGTAAACTCCTAGTTTGGGAGTACCTTAACTATCTAGGCTTTGACCTCCATTCCTTATTGAGCCCAAGATGCGGATTGGAGGCTGAATCATTCGATCATGTTTTACATCATGTCCCAATCTTTTGCTGGTATAGGAAGACTTTCAGAGATGTTGGGTGTTAGTATTTTGAAGTGTAAGTAAAAAGCTTCTTGCCCAAGTCAAGAGGACTTGAAGTCTAGAAGTAGTCTGGAATCCGAGCTAGGATATAGAGCTCAGACACAGAGGAGATCAAGACCGAAGTCACACGCCAACGATGCCAAGTACTCAGAATGCAGAGCCCGAGTCCCAGACACGGAGCCACTGGATAGTATATCCAGAGCCTCTGGGTCTCAACTTCACCCATTTACATAAAGGTTCATTGGCCAGTCTCTTTATCACAAGTGGTCCTGTCTCCTTCCAACACGTGTGTAGAAACAGTTACTACACTCAAGACACATGGAAACAGCAGACTGGTGGACGCGTTGACTTTCCAAAGATGCCATTTCTGGAAGATGCCATTTCTGGAAGATGCCTTTTCTGGAAACGCCTATAAAAAGGTAATTCCTCTAAAGGTATCATATCCAATTTGAAGACGTGTTCCTGACAATATTGAGAGAGAAATTATAGCACTTGTGAGAAAATAGCTTTTGAGAGATTTTCCTTTTCACACGTTACTGTGTGTTCTTGGTGTAATTATCCTATTTTCTTAAGTTGTTTGGAATACATTTGACTCGACAAATTCCCCAAAGAATATTTGTTCATTATTATTGTGTTCTTGTCATTTCTTATTTAAGCAACTAGTGCTCTTGTTGTTTGGTTCTGCTCATTTGAGGATCTGGGTTCCTACATTGCAGAATGCCTTCCTCACCCCCTTGATGCTCAATGACATTTTGGAAATTCCTAATTGGGCAACCTCATCCTCGTTATATGGAGTGGTACAATCTACAGTCTAGACTACTCTTCACGTAATTAGGAGAAATCAAAACGATATGGTCTTCTTTATTGGTAACCAACGTTGTAGTATAGTTTTCACACTCAACTGCTCCCGTTTTTCTGGGCTTCGTCTCGGTCAAAATGCCTTAATATCTCTTGGACTTCATGGCTATTGGGGAATTTTTAATTCTATCGATATGAATAGATTAATATCGAAGTCACAAGTGTTATAATCATCATTTGTATGTGGTCTTTCTCAGTTTGTGTATTTTTTTTCTTCTTCTTTGTTGTTGGTTTTGTTTGTCTAAGTTGGTTTCTGCACCTTGCAGAATCTAAGTCTCGTTTACCCTCAAAATTGTAGTTTTTATCTTCATTGTTTTGGTGAATTTCTTTCGGAAAAAAGAATTGGTTATATTTAGTTTTATGACCACAAAAAGTTATAAGAAACTAATATAATTAAGAGTACAGATTTGGTTCCTTTGGTATGGTGGTTTTTACGAAGTTGTACCCTAGACTTCATTTATCACATAAGAGGACTTGAGGGTATTTCCGTCATTTTCTTTATCTTTTTTCAACGGACTAGTTTCGTAAAAACTATACAAACCATTGTTTTGTGAAATACGTGAGAACTTCTACCTTAAGGTTTTATTTCACATGATTTTTTCTCTTCTAGGTATATTATTTAATGTATTGGTTAACATATTTGTTTCACAACGTGTTTGTTTCCTATATATTCGGTTCACAATGTGAAAATTTTTTACATGTATTTTTTTGTCTTTTCTTAAAAGACTAATTTCATGAAAACCACAAGAACTGTAATTAACTATTAATGACGTTTAAATGATTCTCAAAATCTGGATAATTTTTGTAACGAATTTTGATTTTTGAAAAATAAATGATTTTGTTATTAATTTTTTTAAAGTCTAGCAATAAATTAAGAATAATAGAAAATTAAAAGAAAATGGGACAATAGAAGGGATTTCAGAAGTATGCACTGTTGAGAGATGCTCAAAAAAGAAACCATTTACCACGCTACCCCCGGATTCCTACTTCATTGTCCCTGCCACACTTGTTCCTTACCCTACTTGGAGTTTGCTTATTTTTCTACATATAACTATTTATCACACACTTATTGGATAAACATTTATTAATAAAATATATTATCCTTACTTACTTTATCATATAATATTATCGGCTATCAAAATGTATTATAATTAAACGCCTTAAATCGGTAAGAGTTTTTTTCCTTATTTACCAGGTAAGATTCTCGGTCATTGTTATACTTTTACCGAGTAAGATTTTTTAGTCTATGTCATGTTTAATCAATAAGGTAAATGATATCGTAAACGCTTATCCGTTAATCATTTATTAAATACCCCCTTAATTTTCAAAAGGTAATGATATATATACCTTTTTTTATCTCAAAATCAGATTAAATTATACATTCAGAATATAAATAGTAATGCTTGACACTAGACAAAAATGTATTTAATTAATAACTACATACGAGTGAATTTAATTACTTCTTTTTTATTTTGAATATTTTAAAGGCTATGTGACACTTTTGTCACATATTTGGTCCTCAAAAAATAAAATAAACTTAACATAAAATTATTCTTGTTTGGTTGGGTGTATTAAAAGATGAAAAATAAAAGATAAAATAATAATATTTGATTCAATACAATACAATACAACAAGTGCACTGATTATATGAAAACTTTTATATATATATATATATATATATATATATATATATCAGGAAATTGGACTCAAAAGTTTCTCAACAATTTAAGTATTGAACAATTATAAATAAAAGAAGAAGACAAGAATTAATGTGAAAACTTTAAAACCTGAGAAAAAATACGGGCATTGAGAGAAAAAATCCATTATTTGAAAAATTATTACAATCACACAGTTCTAATCTCTCAAGCCTCACTCAATAATACCCGCATTCTTAAATATTTAACTCACACCTTTCTACTATCTAAAACAAGAGAACAAGAAAGAAATAATAAAATACTTAAAGTGTTTTTTTGTTGGGACGATTAAAAACCTATGCTTTGGACCCACTTTTATAGGCTTGGAGTCTCTTTCACCTTTCATTGCTCCACCGATATGGGACAAGCCTTCAAAGTTTTTCCTTTTATGTTAACCAAAAAATTCTCAACAAACTCCACCTTGGCTAAATAAAAGAAAGTCTTCATTGCAACACCGACAATTATAATTATCAAATCAGAGAACTATCATACTCCACGAAACAGAGAGTATCACCACTTAAAATAATTCATTCTAAAAATTTTACCTCGGCACATGTCGATAAACTTGCTGAAAATTTTATGGTGCAACTTCCTCGTTTGGTTGACTTGGAAGTTCATCAGTCATCGACATTATCCCCAACGCACACCTTGCATCCATGCTAAACCAATGCACTTGTGTAAATACGTGGAACTGCTACCTAAACACATCATTTTCCATGGTAAAGTGGTCATACCATGAGGATGTATTCTCTTGTATCTCTACAAAACTCATTGTCTCTATGAGAATGGAGACATTGGCAGCATTTGAATCCAAGTCTTTCGCCGAACCTGCTCCACCTGAACAATTGCTCTTGACATACCCAGACTGTCCACACTTCCAACATATTAGATTCTTCCCAGAGTTCTTCTTCTTCCCTTGCCTGGTCACCAAAACCACACCTTCTGATGAAGTCATGTTCTCGAATAGAAGTTTGCTAGTAACCTCTGCAAACTTCAAGGTCTATTTTCTATACATCAGAATACGTTTCATGTGCTTATAGGAAGATGATAAAGATAATATGAGCCTCCATGCTTTATCTTTATCTTCTACCTAAACTCCGATAGCCTCCAGTTCTGAATTGACATTGTCAAGAACACTTAGATGATCTGAAAATTCTGGTATATCCATCCATACATGGAGTATGAAATTGTTATTAAGATACAATTGATTTGAGATGTCTTTGCCTTGATACAACTGTTCAAGCTTCTCCTAAAGCTTCTTCATCGTTGATATCCCATGCGCGTTTGTAAGAACACTATGCTTTCTACTCTCAGAATCGAAATCATCCCATCATTCCTTGCTTTTACTGGTACCACTTGATTCATTGCTAGAAGTTCGTTTTCCCCTCAATGCCTTATGTAACCCGAATTGTATCAACACATCCTTGACTTGAATTTACCATAAGCCAAAGTTGATCCTTCCATCAAATTTCTCTAAGTCAAACCTCATTAGCACTTGAAAACTTTGACATAATGCCTCAAAAAACAATATTGTATAGTAGAAAAGTGCTTGTAGCCTATGAGTAGCACACCCAGGAAAAATTTCCTAATATGCACGCACTTCCGCCACATATAATTCTAAAGTACACAAAGTAACCAAGAGAAATTCTTTTCTGGTCTGGAAGATCAGACAAAGCTACAATCACAGAGCATATTAAGAACCCTCTAACTCGAGACACTACAACAAAAGAGGGTTTATAGGACCCACATTAGTGTCCTAATAAGGTAGTTAATAGGACTTTTAAGTTTATAGGACAAAAAATATGTGTGTCTCATCTATAAAGGTGTTGTATTAGGTTAATGGGATGAATTTAAGTGTCCTAAAAAACTCTAGGATTATGATACAAATTTCATAATCTTATAAAATGTTTAAGTAACACTAAAAAGTTTCCTAATAGACTATAATATAGGACATTTTATGTTGTCATAAAATATTTACATTTAAAAACAAATATGGGCGTCCCAAAAAACAATTATATAGTACCAAAATATGTGTTTTAATAAGTTATATAATTATGAAACAAATTTTAGAGTCCTATAAAATGAGCTAAGTAATACTAAAAAGTGTCCTAATAGGATATAATAATTAACACTAAAAGCGTCCTAAATGACTATAATGCGAGACGCATCATCCAATTATAAAATCCTTCTGTAATATTACTTTTAGAAGCATATATGAAAGTTTTACGAATTGATTTGATAGAACAAAATTCGAAGTTGTACAAGTACTTATATGAGTACCAACTACCAAACTATGTATCCACCACAAAGTTAGATCATGACAAAACTAAGTACTGAACAAGAATTACGCAAATGCAAAAATCTCATTGTGTCCTACAAATGAGAGATATCAATCTTCGTCATGCACAATCTACAATTAAAAAACAGATATATGAGCTTGAAGTTATATAATAAAAAAAATTCTACACTTGCTAAAACTCACAAGTGTTAAAAGATTAACACACCAAAGTGAAAGGACAAGGTTATGCGATTGTTGCTCCAATAACGTCTTCAATTGTAATAAACAATCCATATGCTCTAACCAAACTTTTCCTCCTTTATGATGAACAACATCCCCAACCTACTAAAACTTCTTTTTTCTCTGTTCTAAATCCACAAATAAGAAGCAATTTACAAGCCCAAACCTTACCTTTTGCTCTAGGGGGCTGACCTAAATTGACCATGGCTGCCATCAATTTAAGTAAGATGCAGAATATATATATATATATTCTAGACACAATTTTCACTTACGGTTCAAATAGGTCTATTTAAGTTTAAATCGAATTTTTGCAGCTCGACCCCAGCCAGGGGTTGCCTCCCCTTGGACCCCGCCACCGGGGGCGCTGCCCCCGGACCCTCGTCGTTTAGGGGCTTCTCTCCTAAATCAAAATAAACTCAAACAAGTGTGCACTCCGCACCTTCCTTTCATGTTCGATATTTATCATGATTACATTGGTCAAAAATTTAATCCCATTACACTTAAATGACATTAGTGATACAAATCATCAACATGAAGTCATCAGATATTGATTATTTCTCAAACTTACAACATAACTCTGAATTGTTCTATTCCAAACTTAGTTATATAGTTTATTCCCAGACTTAGAATATAACTCTGAACTCCTCTTCAAAGTTACGTTTCAAAGTTATAAGAAGTCAGAATTCTTGTGACTCAGAGTTATGCTCGTAGATACTTTCTAGACTTAGAAGACAACTGTGAATTCCTCTTATTCAAAGTTAAGTCCAGAGTTATTTTTCAGCCTAACAATAAAATTCTGAATTCTTGCGTTCCAGTGTTAATGTTCAGAGTTTTTTGTCAGAGTTAATGTCCAGAGTTTTTCTCATTTAAAATACCCCGTGCAATACACGCGGTCGAACCTAGTATATATATATATATATATATATATATATATATATATATAGAGAGAGAGAGAGAGAGAGAGATGAGCGTTCAAATAAAAACCACCCAATTTGTACAAACCATGCAAACCTCATTCAACCAATCATAAATTTTCATTTTGTTCATTTTTTTGTAATTATAAGAGGTTGATTAACCATTTTTATTGTGGAGGGTGTTAATCATGGATATTATCATCTTCATTATTTTAATTTTAGAGAAATACATGAAACAGTTTCATTAAAATTTCATTAAATATTATATGAAACAATTTCATAACCATATATGAAACAAATTCATCAAAAAAGTATTATATGAAACAATTTCATAACCATATATGAAACAAATTCATCAAAAAAGTATTATATGAAACAATTTCACAAGATTAAACAATTTCATGAAAAACATTTCATAAGATTAAACAATGAAATCGACGTATGAGGGTGGTTTGTACGGTTTGTACAAATGAGGGTGGTTTTCATAAGATTAAACAATTTCATGTCGATAAACAAAATTTTATGGTGTAACTTCCTCGTTGTGGTTTACTTGGAAGTTCAGAAGCCATCGACATTATCCCCAACACACACCTCGCATCCATGCTAAACCAATGCACTTGTGTAAATACCTGGAACCGCTAACCTAAACACATCATTTTTCATGGTAAAGCGGTCATACCATGAGGATGTATTCTCCTGTATCTCTACAAAACTCATTGTCTCTACGAGAATGGAGACATTGTCAACATTTGAATCAGAGTCTTTTGCCGAACCCGCTCCACCTGAACAATTGCTCTTGACATGCCCAGTTTGTCCACACTTCCAACATATTAGATTCTTCCCAGAGTTCTTCTTCCTTTGCCTAGTCACCAATACTGCACCTTCCGATGGATTCATGTTTCTACCTTTCAATCGTTTATCCTTGAATAGGACTTTGCTAGTAACATCTGCAAACTTCAAGGTCTCTTTTCTAGACATCAGAATACATTTCATGTGCTCATAGGAAGATGATAAAGATAATATGAGCCTCAATGCTCTATCTTATCTTCTACCTAAACTCCGATTTTCTCCAATTCTGAAACGACATTGTCAAGAACACTTAGGGGCCGTTTACCCAATTGCTTACCCGGTAAGCGCTTACCGATAGGAGTCAACACTATCATTTATTTTGATGCATAAGATTTTAGTATATCAAAACATATCGAATGCAACAATTTAGTGGGTAAGCGCTTACCTGGGTAAGAGTCATCATCCTCACTTATTGGGTAAGACTCTCTATCAATCTCATCGCTCTTACCGGGTAAAATTCTTGACCCTTCTCATGTTCATCCGATGAGGAAATTTATCCTTGTAAGTACTTACCAAGTATGTGTTTAGTAAATGGCCCCTTAGATGATCTGAAAATTCTTGTACCTCCATCCATACGTAAAGTATGAAATTGCTCCTTCAGATACAATTGATTTGAGATGTCTTTGTCTCGATACAACTGCTCAAGCTTCTCCCAAAACTTCTTTGTCGTTGATATCCCATGCGCATTTGTGAGAACACTCTTTGCCAGACATAGACGAATTATACTTGCTACTCTCAAAATCCAAATCATCCTATCATTCCTTGCTTTTACTGCACTTGATTCATCGCTGGAAGTTCGTTTTCCCCTTAATGCCTTATGTAACCCGGATTGTATCAACACATCCTTGTCTTGAATTTACCATAAGATAAAGTTGGTCCTTCTATCAAATTTCTCTACTTAAACCTCATTAGCACTTGAAAACTCTGACATCATATCAATGCCTCAAAAAACAATATTGTATAGTAGAAAAGTGCTTGTATCCTATGAGTAGCACACCCAGGAAAAATTTCTTAATATGCACGTACTCCCGCCACACATAATTCTAAAGTACACAAAGTAACCAAGAGAAATTCTTTTTTGGTTTGGAAGATCAGATAAAGCTACAACCATAGAGCATATTAAGAACCCTCTAACTAGAGACCTCCTCTAATCTAATACGACCAAGAGACAGTTGCTTTCTGATGTGGCAGATTAGACAAAGGTAAGAATCCTCTAACTGAGACCTCCTCCAACCTGGAGTTCTAGTAACACTTATTGGGAAAATTGCCCTCGATGTTTCTCAATAACCCAAGCAATGAATAGTTAGAGAAAAGAAGAAGACAAGAATTACTTTGGAAACTCCAAAACCGGAGAAAAACCATGGGCCTCTAGAGAAAAAAATCCACTACGTGAAAATTTATTACAATCACACAGTTCTAATCTCTCAAGCCTCACCCAATAATACCCACACTCTAAAAAATTTACCTCACTCATTTCTACTCTCTAAAACAAGAGAACAAGAAAGAAAGAATAAAATACATAAAGTCTATTTTTCTGGGACTATTTGAAACCTATGCCTTGGACCCCTCTTTACAGGCATGGAGTACCTTTCTTCTTTCATTGCTCCACCTATGTGGGATAAGAGAGAGAGAGAGAGAGAGAGAGAGAGAGAGAGAGAGAGAGAGAGAGCTTCAATGGTGAACCGATTTTTAGTTGTAAACCGGTGGACAAAGAAGAGCATGACACATGTCCCCGATGTCTACATTCAATATGAATAACAAAAGGCATTCAATATGAATAAAGAAGGTGAACTATTCATGATAAATACTTCAATTTGTTTCACAAAATATTCTTTTTTCATATAAAAAAATATAATGTTTTTTACAATATTTCTTGAACCATCATTAGATTCATACTTTTGATTGAAGAGTCTTCATGATTTCTAAGGGTTTTTGGTTATACTATTGTACATGGGTTCTGTATTATTGTTTTCAGCCAACACAGTTTTTTTTAATGTTTCAATGTGTTTTTAAAATATATGTAATTGGTATAGAAAAGAACCCTATTGTGTTTGTTTTGTCTTAGATGTCAAAACTCTTCAACCATTTTTGACTTATATAAATTTTGTATATTAATTTTATTAATCTTACATTTTACAATAATTATATAATTATTGTTGGTTTATATTGTGAAACAACACAATATTACTAGGAGAAATAATGCATTGTTGTTTCACATAGGTTAACACTTCAGTGTTGTTTCACACTATGAAACAAAAGTAAGTCATTGATGTGAAACTTTAGAAGTTTGATTCATAATGTGAAACAATACAATATAAAATGATTTAGTTTGTTTCATAATGTGAAACACAAGTGTCTTTGAATTGAAATGGGAGTAAAATACGAAAGCGTTGTTTCACAATGTACAAAAATAAGTGTCGCTAATGTGAAAATGAAAGTGCTCGTGTATCAAGAATTGTAATAATAATATAAGAAGACAGAGTATGAGCAGTCAAAAGTTTTGATTTGTTATTGAAGATGAAAGATGCAGAGCAATCTGCTTACAATATTGAATGATTGAATGAATCGTTATTGAAAAGAACAATGATCCTATCTATATAAAGAATAAATAAAATACATAAACAATGAAACTGAATCCAATAAACAAGGAAAGATAATCTCTATCGCTAATAAGTAGTTACAGGATCAGCATCATCCTCTCGTTCAGAGTTAGAATAACTCTGAACTCAAGGTCTTCAGATTTGATACTTGGGTGCTCTTTGGGTCATCTCTTGAAATAACTCTGAAGAATGTCTCTTCAGACTCTGTACTTGTATGACTTGAGAAGCTTTTACCCGAACTTTAAAGTCTTCTAGTTTAGAGATCTGAAGGTAAGTCTTTCAGACTTAGATTTAGTCGTGTGAGCTCTCTTCATTTTAGATCTCTCGAAATCTGTATTTTAGATTTTTGAAGTCTTCTCTGCAGAATTCCATCCTTAGCAGATTTTGAAGTAATCATCTTTATCTTTCAATCTCCCCATTTGCTTCAAATCTCAAAACCTCTATCTTTAATAATGGGGATGAAATTATCAATGATAATTCTTCTGTAAGTGAGTTGTGATTCTATCCCCACTCTCATCCACTTGATTAGATCTTTCAACTTCGACCATTCTTCTTTTGAGATGATCCTTGGCTTCCTGCACAATCTTTTCTCCAAGGATCTATGGATCTGCTTTAAAGTACCAGAGTTGTACTTGTGTATATCATACACTCTAAATAAAAACTTCTTATGCAGATTTTTGCATATGTAGCCTAGAGGATCACATACAACTATTCATGTGTGAAAGCTTGCTAAGTCTCCAAGACTTATGTCTCGTGGCATCAAATGAACTTTGTTCTTCTTCAGAGTTAAGGCTAATTAAAAGTCTGCCATACTACCCTATAGTGTTGCTCTGAGTATTCCATGGGTGATAGCAGTGAGACCTTTTCTGAATTTTGCAACCTTATCTTCAAATGGAGCTAGTCTGTTTGTAGAATCGAAGCAGGTCTGCAAGATGTATGAATTGGAAATCAGCTTCAAAGAACTCATACGCTCTTTTGTCTTCCCTTTCAACAACAAATACTTGATATACCAAGCTCCTCCAGGTTCTTTGCTTGACATCCACCAACTTGGTTCTTGCCAATTCAGAGTAGACATCTTTTCTCAATTTCCCTATTCTGTCCATGAAGGCTCCATATGCTCTTTTGAACTCTGCAGAATTCCTTGTAAAGGAATCCACATAAGTGATTTTGAATTCTCTCTCGGACATGAATAGATTCCAGAATTTGAATTCAATGAAACATTCATCCAGATCTACTTGAGTTACCTTTTTCTCCTTATGCACTAGTTCATCCTTTTTCAACTCTAGGGAGATGTAGTATTCTTAAGGCGGGATCACATCTTTGTCAAAAACTTTCTTGCTGTTTTCCTCCTTTACTACTAGACTTAGACTTTCTTTGACCAATTCTCCGAGTTTTAGTTTGCCCTTGATTTCTTCAATAATTTCTCTTTGAGTTCTTCTTGGACAGATGAGGTCTTCTCTATTTCTTCAAGGAAGTAACAGAGCACTTTAGATGTAAATAGTGGAATCCTTGTAATCTTAAGCACATACTTCTATATAGAATTCTTGAAAAAATATTGGGGCTGATGCACATTCACAAACTTTCCTAGAAAAAGGTTGTTTTCCAAAGTTTCATTTAGGGGTTCTTCAACATTTATTCTTGGCAAATTTATACCTAAAGCCACCTGTAGATCATATAACTCCAAATTTCTGATATAGACTCCCAAAGTCCTCCTTAGTTCTAATTCAGCCCATGAGATGTCAGCCTTCTGTAAAAAGTTAATCAGAAACACTTGATCTTGGAGCTTTAGCATTGAAAGGTCTATACTTGAGATTTGATAGGCACATTTGTCAGCCCTTATGACTTGCAGATCTAGATAATCCACAACAGCAAAGGACTTGCTTTGGAATTATACTACTTGGATTATTAGGCTGTCTAGATTTAATTCCGATCTCTTCCTCCTTAATTTGTTCACCATCTCTGAATACATCATCTGCACTTCTCCAAGCCATTTACCATCAATTTCATGTTCCAGCATCAGCTTCTCCTCATGATCTAATAGATACATGTGGCTCAAATTCTGAAAGGGGACCATGGTTCCATGATTTTTATTATTTCCAACTCATCATCCAACTCCATGTCTTCATTTGAAGTCTGCACAGTTGGTTCTTCCTGTTATACTACTACTTGAAAGAATGAAGGATTAAAATAATCTTGTGTTGAATGATGAATGGAATGATTGTAAGACATGAGTTTTCAAAAACTTCCTCATGCTTGTCTTCTAGTTCATCGTTTGGGATTTTAGATTCCCCATCAGAACTAGGAATGTTAACAATCTCTGTTTACTGTTCTGTTGCCATTTGATTATCATCAATAACCATTTGAGCTTTTTCTACTGCTTCATCAACCACACGTTCCATCACCTTATCCTCAACAATTTGAGTCTCTATTTCCTCTTGCACTCCCCCATCTCCAATTTGAACATCTCCCTCACCTTCCCTTTCTTCCTCTACATTGTTTGATCCCTCAGGCTCCTCCAGCCTCAACCTCTTCCCCTTCTTCTTCTTATGATCATCAAAGTCATTCTGATCATCATGTTTTCTTTTTGATGAACCAGCTTGCTCCTTGCAGCCTAAGTCTTTAAGGTCTTTTCTAATGATAATGGTCATGTACCTTAGATCTATCATGTCAGCCTTAACTTCATCAAGTTAGGCAGCTTGGCAAATTCCTCAGTATTAGGCATATAAGCTTCGGGAATGGCAGGGATGGGATTTTGAGTAGAAGCAGCTAGATCATTTGGGGGTTGGCTAGGTATTTGTGTTTGAGGTTGTGTTTGGGAGTGCTCCATAGACTGCTTAAGGGTTGATAGGTGGCTGAGTATAGTGGCTTGTGTTTGAGCTCGCATATCATTTTATGAGACATAATCTCAAAGTTTTTGAGAATGCAGCTTTGGAACACTTGAAACTCTTGTTTGGACAAAGAGTTGGATGCCAAGTTGTTCAGGGTGAGTTGGTTGGTGTCTGTTGATCCTCTCTCTCAGTGATTTGATGATAATCCCTTTTCACTTGTATGTTGTATTTATGTTTCTATATTTTCAGTTCCAGCGATATTCACTGAGTATGTTCAGTGATCGCTGAGAAACTTGCATTGTAAATCAATCGGAGATAACAATACTTCAAGAAGACAACACTCACACCAAAGAACCTTCAGCAACCGTCAAAAACTGAATCTGAAGATTAGAGACGAACGAGTACGTGATCTGAAGCGGTATTCAGTGATTACAAGTCTGTCTACATATGTGTGAAGACTGCTCAAGCTTCAGCGAATGATGATGAGACCTTCAGGTCATTCCAGCATTCAGCGATCAAAGGAAGCTTGCTTAGCATGATTGTTGTTGTCTTGTCCTTGTGCACACAAAGGACAAAACCCATTCCCCTACGAAAGTTAGTACGATACGTAGCCGATTAGTCGACTCTTTGTCCACCAACTTTAGGTAAGGATGTCTGCTCATAAATAGTGCTTTTTGTACTATTCACTGTGGCAAAGAACAAGTCTTTCTCTTAAGGCTTGACACGCACTCTAACCCTACCATATTGCATTAGATGAACATTTAATGCACTGGGTATAAATAGAAGTGTTTCTTCTCCATGCAGAGTACGCGCAACTCACTCTCTAACCCTAATTCTAACTTTAAGATTTTTTTAGCTTAAGTAAAGGATCTCCTTTACAACAACTTCTTTTCTTGTATTTGCTAGGACTTTGTGTGTAACCAAATATTGTTTAGATAGGTTTTCATTACCTTATCTTTCCGCAAACAATTTTGTAAAATCTGTATTGATCTTCTCTATCAATATATATTTTAAATTTAAAAATATTGTGTTTGTATTCATCCCCCCCTTCTACAAATTGTTTATCTTCTTGTAGACCCTTAAAGGACCAACAAGTGGTATCAGAGCAGTGTTTTCTTTCTTTCCTTGTTTAGCTATTTTCTGTATTAGTTTATCTCTCTTCTTAGATAACTTTACTGCTTACAAATGGCTTTACAAATTGTAAACACACACACACAAAAGATAATGGCTCTCTTGCCAAACTTCCCCGCTTTTTCCGTGACAACTTTAGTCTTTGGAAGAACCGGATGTCCCTCTTTCTGGAAGGTATGGATCCTGAAATTCCACATTACATAGAAAATGGACCATATATTCCATTTGCTATTGCTCCGGCTGTTCCAGCAACAGCTACGACTGCCGCGATTCCTGAACGGCAGATTCCAAAGCTTCCACATCAGTGGAGCGATGAGGACAAGAAGAAGATAGCTATAGACACGCGTGCTCGATCTATAATAGTTATGTCTTTTTCTGATGAGATTTATCACTCAGTGATGAAACTCAAAACTTCTAAATCCGTATGGGATACACTCTGTGTCCAATATGAAGGAACCACTCAGGTTCAGGAGACTAGAAAGATCAATCTAGTAAGACAGTATGAAAGCTTTCTCTGTGGAAAGTCTGAGATGCTGTCTGAAGTACATCAAAGATTTAACTGCCTTCTTATTGATCTTAGGGCTGTCGGCATGGAATATTCTAATTCTGAAACCTCGACTAAGTTTCTAGAATGCCTTCCTGAGTCTTGGGACACCTTTTCCATGTGTCTCAAGATGTCAAATGACATGTCCACTCTTTCTCTTTCTACTTTATACGAGATTCTGCTTAACTATGAGCAATCTCGTCAACTAAAAAGGAATCTTGTAAAAGAATCTAGGGAAATGAAAAGCTCTCCTTTAGCTTTGATCTCTGAAGCTTCTTCAGTTGAAACTTCTACCCCTTTTATTTCTTCTCTTCCTCTCGTGGTCGTCACGAAGATAGATTCTTCTGAGGACATTCCAGAATCTGATTTAGCAGATTTTGATGAGTCCCTGGCACTCCTGACTAAGTCATTTAGGAGGTTCGCCAGTAAGAGCAACTTCCGCAGATCTCCTCAGTTATCCCTAAGGGAGAAGCCAAAGTATGAAAGAATAGACAAGGCTTCAGCTGTCTGCTACAACTGTCACCGGCCCGGACGTTTTGCAGGTGAATGCAGATCAAAGAAGACTGCAACGCCATCTTCTAAAGCTCCTTCCTCCTTCAAGTCCAAAGATGAAAAGTACTTAAAATTGAAGGAGAAGTACAAGAAGATGAAGAACATCCAGCGAAAGGGTAAAGGCCTTATTGCTGAAGAGCATGACTGGGCTGAATCATCCGATGAGTCATCTTCGGATGAAGAGGATAAAGCCTACGTCTGCATGATGGCTATATATATAGATAAAGGATCTTCTGAAGCGTCTACATCCTCTGAGCCATCACCTTCTTCTTCTTCTTCTTCTACTCAGGTATGCTTCCTGAATGAATCCTCTTCCTCTTCTAGTCTTTCTGCACTAGATACGCTGACGGTTGACCTTTACAATACCCTCAATGGCAAATCAAAAGCTAAAATGCTTAACATTGATCTTTAAGAGCGATTGAAGATTTGCCATTCTAAGATCAAAGAACTGACCTCTGTTGAGGAAAATCTTAAAGATCAGGTTATTGTAAACCAAGCCATCACTGTTGAACGTGAGAAAGCTATCGCTGAGCGTGAGCAAGTAATCGCTGAACTCAAGGCTGAGAAAGCTACCATTGAAGGGTGGTGCAAAGCTTCCCTCAAGGCCTCTGAGATCATTAATGCTCAAATCCCGGCCAAGATAACGACTGGTCTAGGATTCTCCTATGATCGGGAAGAATGTGTTAAAGACAGGTCCATGCTTAAATTTGGTACCTTCGTCTCTTCTATTCCTAACACTTCTTCCTCTCAGTCCTCTTCTTTTACTGAGAGTCATCTTGAAGGAACTCCTTTGAGTTCTGGGTGCAAAGGCAAAGGTAAATCAATTGTCACAGCATCCCTTCCCAAGAAGTCTAACAAGTCTAATAGATCTAGATCTATTTCTTCAACTTGCAATGCTTCTTCTTCTTCAGGGACTAAGAAATCTGAATCGCATTAGAAATCTGAGTCACAGCTCAAGGTGAACTTTTCAACTAAAGAATCCAATTCCTCAAAGGTTCCTCCTAGAACCAATGAGAAGGGAATTCTTGGAGCTGGTCTCGCTTCATGTCTGATACTTCCTGGCCCTAAAGCTACTTCTAGTTTTAGGAAATGTAAACACTGTGGTGAGAAAACACATATTGCCAGCAAGTGTCCTTCTGCCGCCAAAGCTGGTTCACCAGCTAAGGGCAAGAAAGTAACTAAGGCTGAGAAATCAACTAAGGTGAAATGATCCACAAAGGCTGCTCTTGCAATCAAGGTGGAGAAAATCGTTGAAGCCTCTTCTTCAAGCTCAGCGAAGACAACTCCTGCTGAAAAGTCTTTAGCATCAGACGTTGTAGTTCCAACCACTGAAGCCTCTTTCTCAGGCTCAGTGAAGACTTCTATTGAAACTACCTTGGTAGTGTCAAGGGTTGTTCCTCTTTCCATTCAAACCTCTTTAGGTTTAGTGATGCCATCTACTGATAATGATTCGTCAGTATCAGATGATGAAGCCTCTAACAAAACTGGACCCAAATAGCTGGGTACCAATAGCAATTCTTATTTTGTTTCCTTGCTCAGGATGTGAAAGGCATATGGTATCTGGACAGTGGCTGTTCAAAACATATGACTGGAGATATATCTCTTCTTTCTCACTTCAAGGAAGAAAGAGGACCTTCCATAACCTTCGGCGGAAATGGAAAAGGATATACCAAAGGTTTTGGTATATTATCCAACGGTACAACAACTTTCAAATGTGTTGCATACGTTGAAGGACTGAAGCACAATCTTCTTAGCATCAGCCAACTGTGTGATAAAGACTATACCGTTAAATTTTCAAAGAATTGTTGTCATGTTCTTGACAAAGATGATAAGGTTGCTCTAACCGGTTCTCGTCTAGAGAATGTTTATATCATCAACATGAATTCTCCTCTCACCGAGAATAGTTGCTTCTTCTCCAAGGCCTCATCAGATATTAACTGGTTATGGCACAAACGGCTATATCATCTCAACTTCAAGACACTCGGTGAGCTGTCAAGAAATGATCTTGTCACAGGTCTTCCTCAACACTCGTTTGCAAAGGAATCTCTTTGCTCAGCCTGTGAAAAAGGAAAACACACAAGAGCTAGCTTCAAGTCGAAGCAAATTTCTTCAGTGACTACGCCTCTTCAGCTACTGCATATGGATCTCTTTGATCCAGTCAACGTGCAATCCCTAGCTGGAAAAAAGTTCACACTTGTCATTGTTGATGAGTATGCCAGGTATACTTGGGTATTCTTTCTAATATCCAAGGACGAAGCACCTAAAGAAATCATTTTGTTCATCAAAAAGATGTCATTGTTGATGGGTATGCCAGGTATACTTGGGTATTCTTTCTAAGAAGTACTAAACAATGTTAAAGTACGATCTATCAGAAGTGACCATGGTATTGAATTCAAAAACAATACTATGGATAACTTTCTTGAGGACAAGGGAATCTCTCACAACTTCTCTTCTGTGAGAACTCCCCAGCAAAATGGGGTCGCTGAAAGAAGAAATCGAACAATCATTGAGGTTGCTCGATCAATGCTCAGCGAATCCCATCTCTCGACTCAATTCTGGGCTGAAGCTGTCAACACCGCTTGTTTCACTCAAAACCGATCGCTGATCGTAAATAGATTCAAGAAGACGGCCTATGAACTCTTCCATGGACGAAAGCCTTCCATAAGCTTTATTCATATATTTGGTTGCACTTGTTACATTCTCAACAACCACGACCAACTTGGAAAGTTCGATGCCAAAGCTGATGAAGGAATCTTTCTTGGATATTCTGTTGTATCCAAAGCCTTCAGAGTATTCAACAAACGAAGACAGACAATAGAAGAATCTATTCATGTCACTTTTGACGAATCTCAAT
>NC_037542.1:340349-342391 GCF_001531365.2 Cynara cardunculus var. scolymus | reverse complement strand
ACTCTTGGTTCTCCTCAGAGAGCCAAGAAAGCTAAAAAGGGGACAACCACGTCTCTAGCCGGGGCCTCTCAAAAGGCTTCAGTTATTGAAACTATCCTTACCCCCGAGGCATCTTCTGTTCAACCTCCCAGCTCTTCAGTAACTTCTCCACTCACTGTCGTATCAGTGGTACCTTCACCAATCACTTAAGTTACCCAAATCACTGAAAGTGTAAATATCAGCGCCGCCATCGCTGAACATCCACGTCTCTTCTCGACCATTTTCTCTTCTTCTCCTTCCTTGGTCTTTACACATGTCGATGATGTATCAGCGACTATCCTTCCTGATACTGAGACGTGCACCACTGGACCTGAGGATGCTCCTCAGCATACGGATGTCCTTCTTCTTGAGGACATCTTTGCTCATGCCAGTGACATCCTTTAGATGTCACTGAAGGCCCCTCAGGTATTCCATCTTCCTACCCTTCCTTTTCTTCTAACCTTGAGCCTTCATCTCACACTTCTTCTTTTGCAGGTCCTTCTTCGATGCATCAGTCTGATGTTCAGGAAGTGGAAGAGGAAGAAAAAAAGAAATATGATGGAGGAGAATAAGAGATCGATGATGACTATGATATGGCATCTGACGTCAAACTTTTCCTTCCCGCCGTTGATACCGTCCTCTGCAGGATCAATGAAGTTCACCAAGAGATGCCCCATCAAGGCGATCTTGATACGAACTTCCTTGCCCTCCAGGCGGATGTTCAAGAAGTTCATAGTCATCTCCTAATTCTCCAAGAAGCTGTTCAAGCCAACAACAACGCCATTGCTATTCTTCACAGCAGGGCTGACGATGCTCAGGCTATTGCTGATCAGCAGAATGGTCTTCTTCAACAAATCCTGGATGTTGTCCGTCAACCAGCTCCAGTGATTGCACCCTCTTTCTCTGCCAATGATCGCGCCCAGCTCCATGAGACACGTGAGGCAACGACAACTCTAGCCAATGCTTTGCAAAGGCTGGAGGATTTAATGGTTCTCCAGCGTCAGCGCTTGGACGAACTCTCTGGTAAAGTCTCCCAAGTCTTAGCCAGAGAAGGGGAGATGAAGTCCAATGCTGGTGAATCATCCGATGCTGCTCCTTCGACTTCTCAGGCTGTTGGTCCAGTATCAGCTTCAGTTGCAGTTGAAGCTGAGGCTCTCGGAGCTGAAGCAGTTGCTGCTCCTGTAATCCCGACCACCGAAGCTGCTCTAGCTGAGGATGTCGATGCTATCCCTAGGGATGATGCCCATACCATCGTTGCTGCTGGTGATGATGATGATAATGAAGATGAAGATGATGACGTTGAAGACGATCATGAACCTGTCATTCCAGACACCAGAGATGATCTAGATGGCGACGACGATGATGATGATGAAGATGACTTTACCATCAAGTTCCAGAAACCATCAACCATCACCAAAGGTGTTACTCTAGGGGATTCCGCATCCCAGGGGGAGCAAAGGCAAGGAGAATCGACTCCATCAGGAAACCAGGACCCCAAGTCGAAAGGCAAGGCGGTCGCTGAAGAAGGAAACTTGAGGATATTGTTCAAAATTCCTCAACAACCTTTGTTTGAAGACTCTACCTCTCAGGTATTGATCACTTCAACCTATCAGCTTCATATTCCATCAACAACCTGCGGTCGACTGGAGCGGGTACCTAATCAACCCACTTCTTGTGCTCCTACCGACCAGCAGATGTCTCAGCTGAAGGAGTCACTCGACCAGACTAGAGTAAAAATTCCTCTTCGCACCTCTAGTGGTGGTGAGTTTGACTTCTTATATGGAGCTGAAAGACTCGAGGCATGAAGAAGAGCTAGAACGTCAAAAGAAACAGACTGAAGACAGCTTGAAGCTGGCTAAGTCACTAGCTGAAACAGTCATTCCCAAGAAAAAGTCCAAGAAAATGGTGAGTGTTATCCAAGCCCAAGCTAAACTTCTTTCGATTGCAGAGGCTGAACGCAAGAAGAACCTGAAGCTGATGGATACGGACAAGCAATGGAGCGAAGCAAAACTGAAAAAGAGACT
>NC_037542.1:329180-340075 GCF_001531365.2 Cynara cardunculus var. scolymus | reverse complement strand
TGATCCTAATGAAGGACCATTCCTAAGGAACGAACATGAAACAAGGTTCTCCTTAGATGAAGTCTTGAAGGCTTATAAGAGTACAGACATTTCTATGCTGAATCTTGAATTGCCAGATAAGGGTCCCTATAACCCAACTCTGTGCATTTTAAACCTGAGTTAGGAGTTATATTCCTTGACTATGACGGTGAAGTCAGATTTCAGAGAATGTCATAGCTACATCAATGGATCATTTGGTTTATCTTTTGCTCTGGATAGATGATAGCATGCCTGGAAAAGTCTTAGATCTGAAGATACGAAGGGAATTCCTTCATCGAAGAAAACTTGGTGAAAGTGTACCTGAGTACATAGAACTAAGATCTCTAGATTAGTTTCTCTTTGTAACAACAATCCACTTTTCCCTGTAACTTCATGTACTATATCTCCTTTCAGTGATTATACTTATATTCTGTAAGTTCTAGATATGTACTGTAATACTTGTAATATTTCCTATGATTAATAAAATAAGTATTCCATGTACTTCACTGAAAAAGATCCCTTAAAAAAGTAATAGGGACACAAGTCTATGAGTTCCAATGTTACTTTTATCATTCACTGACAATCTAAGTCAGTGAATAAGCTTTCAGTATCAGTTTCCGTACTTGTAATTTTCTTAGATATAACTTAAGAAAAATTCCAAAGTTGAGACTGACCAAACTGAAAAAGATCCCAAAATAGTAAAAAAGGACATGCACTATGTATGAAACTTTTCCTTACTATTATTTGATAAGATAACCTTATTTATGTTATCTTGTTATCATCAAATAGGGGGAGATTGTTGATCCTCTCTCTCAATGATTTGATGATAATCCCTTTTCACTTGTACGTTGTATTTATGTTCCTATATTTTTAGTTCCAGCGATCTTCACTGAGTATGTTTAGTGATCGCTGAGGAACTTGCATTGTAAATCAATCGGAGACAACAACACTTCAAGAAGACAACACTCACACCAAAGAACCTTCAGCAACCGTCAAAGACTGAATCTGAAGATTAGAGACTAACGAGTACGTGATCTGAAGCGGTATTCAGTGATTACAAGTCTGTCTACATATGTGTGAAGACTGCTCAAGCTTCAGCGAGTGATGATGAGACCTTCAGGTCATTCCATCATTTAGTGATCAAAGGAAGCTTGCTTAGCACGATTGTTGTTGTCTCGTCCTTATGCACACAAAAGACAAAACCCATTCCCCTACAAAAGTTAGTACGATACGGATCCGATTAGTCGACTCTTTGTCCACCAACTTTAGGTAAGGATGTCTGCTCATAAATAGTGCTTTTTATACTATTCAATGTGACAAAGAACAAGTCTTTTTCTTAAGGCTTAACACGCACTCTAACCCTACCATATTGCATTAAATGAACATTTAATGCATTGGTATAAATAGAAGTGTTTCTTCTCCATGCAGAGTGCGCGCAACTCACTCTCTAACCCTAATTTTTACTTCAAGCTTTTTTTAGCTTAAGTAAAGGATCTTCTTTACAACAACTTCTTTTCTTGTATTTGCTAAGACTTTGTGTGTAACCAAAGATTGTTTAGATAGGTTTTCATTACCTTATCTTTCCGCAAATAATCTTGTAAAATCTGTATTGATCTTCTCTATCAATATATATATTTTAAATTTAAAAATACTGTGTTTGTATTAATCCCCCCCTTCTACAAATTGTTTATCTTCTTGTAGACCCTTACGGGACCAACAGTGTCCTCCATCTTCTTGACAGCCTCCAATTAATTTATGTTAGAAGTATAGAGCTGTCAAGACCAGAGATCTTCTCCCCTAGATTTTCTTCCATTAAGTCTACCCTATCCTCCAAACTCCTTAATTGTTGGGCAGCCGTCAATTTGACAATTATCAAAAACACGGTAACAGATACTTGACAATTATTAGCAGTATCAGCTACTAAAGTATATTCAAGAGGCATTGAATTCACATATAAACACTCCGTAATTAATGGTGATACAAATGAATAATTAGCACCAGAATCAAATAACACCTTGATATGTACGAAGTTGATAAGAAAGGTACCTGTTACCATATCAGGGGTTTCCTCTGCCTCTCATCTGGTCATCTGAATAAAAGATTGGCCCCTCGCCCTTTTCGAACCACCTCTTTGAATATTGACTCCCGTACGCATGCTCAGAGTATTTCTACTCAAAGTCAACCTTGGATATTTTACCTGGGGACAATCTGGTCTAATATCATTGGGGGAATTACACTGAAAACATCTTTAAGGAATCTGATAGTTTCTGGACAAGTGCCCAGAATCCCCACATCTGTATCACTTCCTCTGTTCAAAATTACAATCACCCTGATGAACACGGTGACATCTTTGACATGGTCTTTCACCAAAACGTTGGGCATGACGATTCTCTGTCTTTACAAATTTTGGTCTTCTATATTCAGTCAAAGACCCTTCCCATTTTCTTTTCTCAACCACCTTCTCTTCCCCCTACCTGTTCTTGTTCCTTTCCGTTGTTTCTGCAGCATCCACTGCTAGTGGAAATGTTGAAGGATTTATAGTAATCACAAACTCTCGTATTGAAGGCTTTAACCCCCAGATGTACCTTTCAAGCTTATGAGATTCTAAAGAAATATAATGTTTTGCAAATCGGGGGTGTTCAATAAATTTCTCAGTATTCTTCTGTACCGTCTAATTACCCTGTTCTAGCTTCAATAATTCTTCTTCCAGTTGTCTAACAACTGCTTTTGAACAGAATTACTCTTTAAATCGGTCAACAAGCTCCAACCAGAACATTGTTTGTAGAATATTAGGTCTTGCTAGTGACCACATCCCACCAGTACAAAGCATTTGATTTCAACCTTGATACAACAAATCTGACTCTATGTCATATAAACACTTACTGTTATTGAATACGGATTCTATCTCCCTTAGCCAACACATTGCCTTCACCAGGTCTCTTTCTCCAGAAAATGTTGGGGCTATATAAGTTAAAAACATTTTAATGTCGCCCCTCTAGTATTTGTAGATTGAATCTACGGGTTCATTTTGACCCTTTCTGTCTCTACCCTGGCCGATACTCCTAGAATAGATGTCAGGGTATTTCTTAGCTGACTCATTTCATCTGCTAACATGTCCCGAGTAACATACTCAGGTGGTTTTACTGGTTCTTGATTCGCATTTTCCTGAATTGATTCACCCTAATCTGGACCCCTTCCACGGCCTGTATCTCTACCTCTCCCTCTGCCTCTGCCCACTAGTAAATTGGTAGGAATATTTTTAGGCGAACTCTCTCTTTCATACGGGCTGATGAGGGTGATCCTTTCAGACCTTCGTGAATGGCTGGCCGTCTGTAAATTTCCAAGATATAATATTCACATAATCACATTCCTAAATATAATAAGGTATCTATGTACAAATATGTACCTGTAAATTCATAATTACATTAGCCAGTTGTAATTTGAATTTACCTGACATATCGTTCTCTTAACCCATCATATTTATTCTAAAGGTTCTATATATGTCAGGGACCTTTAATATGCAAATCATACAGTTTAAGTCTAGGCATCATGTTGAATACCTAAATCCCTTAAACTCAAGCTCTAATACCAAACTTGTAACATCCCAAGATCACATTTCATATAAACATATATTTTCATATATCAAGAAATATAATCTTACACATTCGGTCTCAATATCTACAAAGGTTACTTTACAAAGTAGCCAATAACTTTTTTTTCCATAAAATCTCTATAGTATACATGAATACATAACAAGTATCCAGATACAAAAGAAGATTATGCAAGCATAATATAACACTTAACAATTTCCCTTTCCCCTTGTCTTCTAGTTGTGCCCTGCCTGTAATGCACATTTTTGAAACACAAAATAAGGGCTAGACCTTGAGGCCTAGTGAGAAATCTCTTTAGTACAATTACAAGGTGAATAGTCATCAAATCACATTTATAAACTATTATTTGTAATAATAACAAATATACCTTATTTTGATATAACAAACCTCATTTATTATGTTCAAATACCCAAATAACTTGATAAACACATTATGGGTAAAATCTATCGCATCATACAAATTTCTCACATCACATAGATGAGACAAACCCATGTCCTCGTAACACACTGGTGCGAGAATATAAACTCATCACATCACACTGTGAGATAAACCCAACTTGTCGCATTCAATGGGTGCGATAAATCAACTTGTCGCATCACAAGGATGCGATAAAACTTACTCCTCAGATCATATTGATGCAATAATCATATTTCATCGCATCATACAGATGCGATAACTCTAATTTATCACATCACACAAATGTGACAACTTAAGGGTATCGCATCATAAGGATGCGACAAGATTGAACACTTGATCAAAAACCCAAATTTTCATAACTCGATGATTATGCAACCCTTGTTCTGGTATGCATCTCTCCTTGATATGCCACTCTTATCGCAATATATACTTCTCCTTGATATGCCACCCTTATAACTCAAAATACACCTCTCCTTGATATGTCACCCTTATCCCAATATATGTCTATCCTTGATATGTCACTCTTATAACCCAAAATATACTTCTCCTTGATATACCACCCTTATTTCCACACATGATGTAATCTTAATAAAAATCCACAACTTATGCCAATTATGGCATCAAAACAGTTTATGTCAACAATTCACAAAACGAACCATACGGTTCTACCTCTAATTTCCAAATAAGGAAAGTTCATAAAAATTAAACTCACCTTATGTGTTCACGTAGATGAAGATGATAGGAAGATGAAATAGCAACAAGATCCAGACAAAGATTCACATAAAACAACTTCTACTTTTGCTTCGGTTCACAATCACACACAGACTACCATCTTTTCTTCTTTCCTTATTACTTGCTTTTCACCAAAAAAAAATTAAGACATAACACAAATATCTCTAATTATAACTCATATAAACAATTAAGCCAGTGGAAGATTTTAAAAGGATTTAGGCATAACGATACAATAAACCTCTCCACTTACCAACATTTTTCAAAAACCAACTCGAACATTATAACCGATAAACCCTGGTTAAAACCACAACAAAGTGGTTTTCTCGGATCAGACTCCTTTGTAGACTGACTTGGCTTTCGATATTCAACTTCTTTCCTAATTAATGCTTATATAATCGTGCAAAAAGGTTTCATATTGTTTTGGTGGGATTGGTGTTGTAGTCCAAGTGGTTGTCTAGGTGGTTAACCCTTGTCTTGTTCAAGGCGGTTTGTGCCTCCGTTAGGGTTTTTTTGTTGTCTTTTGTTTATGGCTTTTGTCCTTTTTTAATCCCGTGTTTTCATTTGTTTTTGTTTCTGTTTATGCTCCTTGCAGAAATGTTCGTTCTGGGGTTGGTATCTTGTATCTCTGTGTTGGTTTTCTTGTTAACAAATTTGCGGCCTTTTGAGAAAATAGTATTTTAATTCTTCCCACTAATAAGATGTATTGAAAATAAATTTTTACAAAGATAAATAAAAAAATTTAGAAATATTTTGATAGTGTATTTAATGTTTGACATGTTAAAATTAGAGTAGCTGTTAGAATAGAATGTAACTCTTCTAAGAAATTTTAACCTTTAATAATTTATTAAAAAAAATTATAATATAGTTTTTCGGGTAGATAATATAAGAGACAATAGAGTGGAGATTAGGGTGTAAATGAGTTGAATCAAGTTGAGTAGTAGGTTATTCGAGTTGGGATCGAAAAATAATATCAGACTCGTGATTGGCTCCAAATCGGTTAAATTTTTCAAAGTCGGGCTCGAGCTCGAGATCGAATATTTTTTTAATGTTTGAGTTCGAGCTTGATGCTCATTTATGAGCTCAAATCAAGATTGATTAACTTGTTTATTGGCCAATCACGGCGACTTTTATATTTTGATTATATAATTTGCAAACATAAAAAAATGTTTCACTCAAAATAGTGTATGCTAGAATGGTTCGGCTCGACTCAACCCGACTCGTAAAGTTTAATAATCAAGTTCTCAAACAAGTCAAGTCAAATATTGGTGTTATAGAGTTCGACTGGTCAAGTTAATCGGGCTTTATTTTATGTTCAAGATCGAATTGAGCTCGAGCTCAAGAATTGTTAAGCTCAAGCTCGAGGTAAGTGATCTTGAACTCGGATAGCTCGTTAAAAACTTGACTCGTTTACACTCCTAGTGGAAATGTTTTTGATGGGTAATTAAATTAAAAGTAAATTACATTTTTTGGTCCTGTGATTTGTTAAAAATTTCGAATTTCATCAATACGTTTTTGAAATTTCGATTTGCATCTCTATGGTTTATAATTTGTATTTTCGTCTCTAAGACCAAAATACTACTTTAAATATGAAAGATTAAAACAGAAAAAAATTGTAAACCATAAAGATAAAAAAAATTAAAATTATATAAATAAAAAAATATAATAAATAATAAACCATATGGATGTAAAACGTAATTTCAAAACAATAAAAATTAAAATTTTCTAACAGAACAGAAAACTGAAAACATAATTTACCCATAAATCAATTCGTTGTTGATGTCAGCTTTTGAAAAGTGATGTGTTGCCGACAATGCAACTGTGGGACTGCCGTATCGCTGACGGCATTTAGAATTGCCGGATCAGGATAACTGCAAATGGGACCATTTCTTCATTTCCCACTAACGGTAACGGCACCCACTCTTCCTTCACTTTTTACTATTCATAATATAATTTATAATTTTTCTTATTTCATTTTATAGTATTAAAATATTGTGAAATTAAAGTTCAAACTCATAATTATATAAATTATTATTTTTTTAAATTTCATAATATGATAAATAGTAGCCAATTGATATTTTTTTTATTAACTTAGATATCCAACCCGTTATGCAAGCCGACTAATCTTAAGACGATCATCTGCTTTGTAGATAGCTCGAAGTCACCGCATTTGAACCTTCATGGCCACAACAAGATTTTTATTCCTTATTGGATTTGAATCTGGGACCTTCAGATACTTTTGACCTTTAGAGTCAAGCTCAAATCAATCAGACACCACTCTTATGATTATAAGCATATGATAAATAGTAGCCAATCAATTCGCTAGATTATAAGCATATTCATTTTGTATTAGTTTCAAATTTATTTATTTTTCAATTTAAAAAAAACATGAATTAAAAGAAAAAATATTATATTTTAGTGTATATCTTAAACTAGACATTTAAAATCGGTTTCATAACACATCAAAACCAATTCACTATAACTCATACATGCATATTTATTTACTAGAAATGTTTTCGTATAATACAGCGTAATATATTTTGATTTTAATATTTCGTTTTTATTTTGTCTGTGTTGAGATTATAACACAGTTTTATATGATTTTAATAAAACGATAATGTTTTTATTTTTCTAATAAAATATAAATTTGAACATGCCATTAAAATTTGAAAAAATATATCGATATTAGTATCAAATTAACTATTTAAAAGTTTACGTATAATTTTTTTAATTCAATTTTTATTAATAAATTAGTTTGTGATCAAATCTAAATTAAATTATAATTAAGGTGGCGTTTGGTTCGCATAATGTTTTTGGATGGAATGGAATCTGTTAAAGAAATTTGACTTTGAAGGAATTGGAATGGAATGTTGTCAGACATTAGAATGGAATCTGTTAAAAAATAGGAATATGTCTCTTTGGTTCACTAAATGTATCTTTAGAATTGGAATAAAATATTGGTAAATGACCAAAATGTCCTTTTTTGAAAATTTTAAGTTTTTTAAAACTAAAAATACTTTAATAAAATAATTATTTAATATGTAAAACAATACAAAATATACAACCCAAATATAATCATAAGTCAAACAACGTTATTAAATCGACGGTGGTCGGCTGTGGTTCAGATCGGTGGTGGTCCATAGTCGTCCAGATTGTGGTAGTCCGCAGTGATTCAGATCGATGGTGGTCCACAGTGGTTCAGATGGAGGTGGTTAGCGGTGGTTCAGATAGGCGGTGGCGGCAGTGGTTGTTCAAATTGGTGGTGGTTGGCGGTGTCCGACGGTGATTCATATCGATGGTAGTCGTCGATGGTTGGCAGTGATATAGATCGATGGTGGTCCGTTGTGGTTCAGGTGACGATGGTCAAATGTGGTTCAGATTGGCAATGGATCATATCGGTGATGGTCAATGGTGGCTTAGATCGACGATGCTTCAAATCGGTAGTAGTTGGCGGTGGTTCAGATCGATGGTGGTCCGTGGTGGTTCAGATGGCGATGGTCGACAGTGGTTCAGATCGGTGGTGGTCCATGATGGTTCAGATGGCGGTGGTTCAGATTGACGGTGAATCATATCAGTGGTGGTTCAGATCAGTGGTAGTCGGTGGTGGTGGTCGACGGTGGTTCAGATAGATGGTAATCGACAATGGTCGACGGTGGTAGTCGGTGATGGTGGTCAGTGGTGGTTCAGATGGCGGTTACCGATGGTGGTTCAGATTGACGATGAATCAGATCAGTGGTGGCTCAGATCAGCGATGGTTCAGATCGGTGGTAGTCGGTGGTGGTGGTCGGTGGTGGTCGACGGTGGTTCAGATCGGTGGTAGTCGGTGGTGGTGGTCGGCGGTGGTTCAGATCGGTGGTAGTCGGTGGTGGTGATAAGCGATGGTTCAGATTCGTGGTGGTCGACGGTGGTTCATATCGGAGGTAGTCAGTGGTGGTGGTCGACGGTGGTTCAGATCGGTGGTGGTGGTCGGCGGTGGTTCAGATCGCTGGTAGTCGGCGGTGGTTCAGATCGGTGGTGGTCAGTGGTGGTGGTCGGCGGTGGTTCAGATCAATAGTGGTCGACGATGGTCATGAGTTTTATGAGATTAGAGTATATTAGGTTAAGGGCATATTTTGTAATGAAGATAGAGATTATATTCCATCAAAATACCATTTAGTTGCTAAGGCATGTTAGATTCCTTTATTTGTGGAATTTGAAGGATTTTGAAGATTCTTTTTATCAAAAAGAATGAACAAACAAGGGAATGGAATTTGGTCAATGGAATTCAACATTCCAATTCCATCAGATTCCTTTAGAATATGCGAACCAAACGTCATCTAAGTGTTCTGTTAAAATTCAATGATTATCCTAATTATATTTTAGATTTTTTATATTTAAAAAAATATGTTTATCCTATATGTTATAACCAGGTTTGAGACAACCTGGGTTGAGGTAATTTATACGTGTTCGTTATGTGGATTATGTGAAATAGGCATGTCTAAGTAGAAATGCATGAACTATATATGTGAAATGTGAACATGATATTGTGCATGCATATATGTGAAAAGATGACATGATATGTATGTAATTTATACATGTATGCATGTGGTGTGAAGCATATGTAAGGTGGTGCATATTTGTGATAATATATCCTGGTGGAAACATTATTTTATTCAAAAACTTATACCTTCATGGTTAAGAAACCATGAATTTTATAATGAAAAACCCACCACCCAAGATTATTTCTATTGGTTAAAGCTTTCACCGCCTATGAGTTTTTAATAATCTTCACCGCCATGGTGGGAGTATTTAAAGAAATAAAAAGATAAGATTCTATCTTATCATTTCATTTTGAAGAAAAATCTGTTGAAAGAGAAAAAGAGTGTTGTGGCGGTGAGAAGTGTTCTTGAACAAATCTTTTGTTCAAAGTTGTTTGAAGAGCTTGTGATTTGCTGTGTGTTTTAAAAATTACAGAATCTGTGATTGTTAAGGTGAGTTTTTTTAAACTACCGTTGATTATAAACTGAGTTTTAAAAATACTGTTGATTATACACTGTAAGTTTTTGATGACTATAACCTTTATATATTTGGTTATATAAACTGCTGGGTTTTGATATTGGTTTTGAAGAAAAGATGGTAAAACTATTTTGATAGTTTAAAGGTGTTATGTTTATATGTTTGAGTATTAAAAACTGTGTTGGGAAGGATAAAGAAGGGGTTGCTTCTTTAAAACAGTTTTGGGAATGATATCCTGTTTTGAGGATTTAAAAAGGGATATGATGTTTTGGAAATCATTAAAAGAATAGATTGTTCTTGAGTTTGAAAGGTTTTGATGATAAAACTGCTGATTGAAAACTACAGAGAATATTCTTTTGAGGCGATTGTGATTTTGATCTGTCTTCAATTGAAATTAATCTATAGATTTTATGGATAAAACTATGAATGAGGATTCGATAAGATGGTTGTGACTGCGGTCCTTCATCCGAACTAGTTCATAGATTTTGAAGAAGAAATAAGGGTGGCATATCAAGGAGAGGTGTCCTTTGGAATAAGGGTGGCATATCAAAGAGATGTGTCTTTTGGAATAAGGGTGGCATATTAAGGAGAGATGTCTTTTGGATATAAGGGTGGCAATTGTGTATGGATATTATAGCTCTTACTATTATGTCTTTTAAGACTATAATAGATTTGAGTCCTTACTTCTTTGTGATTTGAGAACTCAAAGATATTGTTCTTATTAGAAATAATAGTATTGATGTTATTGAGAAGGGGAAAACTTGGCCTATGGCCATTGATATTGGTTAAAAGTGTTTTGGAACAGAATGATTATTTTTATGAGGAATCAGAGGGGCTCTGGTTATTCCTTGTAAGGAACCAGAGGGGCTCTGGTTGGTCCTCATTATTGGACCAGAGGATTCTAGTTATTGATTTGGAGAATGAGCAAGTTTTTACTAAATGTACTAAGTGGACCAGAGGCTCTGTATCTATTAATAAGAGCTTCTATGTCAAAATCATATTTTTAGTAGTTTTTAAGAAAATGATTTTATACTTAGAATCTTTTATGAAAAACAGATCAGAGAGGCTCTGGTTGGCTTACACGTTAAACCAGAAGTTCTGGTTAGTGCAACCAGAGGCTCTGGT
>NC_037542.1:324427-328220 GCF_001531365.2 Cynara cardunculus var. scolymus | reverse complement strand
TTAGAACTCAATAATTATCCTAATTATATTTTAGTTTTTCTTTATTTTAAAATGAGATGTTTATCCTCTATTTGATTATGTTTATCCGCAGTTAGTTACACGAACTCAAACATAGAGCTTTAATAAGTTGTACATATGCACAATTTACTTGTAATCTTGAATTTTAAGTAATATACATCAATAAACAGTACTTCATGCATAAAAAATGGTTTTTAAGAGTTTTTGTCAAATATTTTATAATATAGTATAAATATAAATAATAGATGTTTTTCTAAAAGGTTCAAGTGGGAAAAATCGATATTGATAACATTCATTTGTTCCATAATTTTTGTTACAATACATTTTTTTAATGTTTTTTTAGATAATTAAACAATAATCAAATATTTTTATTAAATTATATTTTGAATCAAAAATTATTTTACCGTACACACTTGTATTATTTCTTAATTGTCTTAGTTTTTCTTGAGGTGTAATATATATAGTTTTCAAACTTTTTTGAAACGTTTAAGGGGTCGTTTACCAAACACTTATCCGGTAAGTGCTTATCGGTAAATTCTAATACTATTATTTATTAACTGGGTAAGATCTTAGTCCACCAAAACGACATCGTATGCAACAATTTACCCGGTAAGCGCTTACCGTGGTAAGAGTCGTCGCCCTCACTTACCGGGTAAGACTATTGGTCATTTTCTCGCTCTTACCGGGTAAGATTCTTGATCCTTACCATATTCCTCTGGTGAGGTAACGTGACTTGATAAATGCTTACCCGAATAAGCGTTTGGTAAACAACAAATATTTTTTGGTAGTCAAATGTATTAATGAAAATAATCACTCTATTTAATGTTTTAAAGAAAAAATTTGGCTATTTTTAACAAACTAGCTGATAAAATATTTTTTAGCTAGTAAGTTGGTTTGTAGATGATAAGTTAGTCAATGAACAAATCACGTATGATTAAAACTAGCTGAAAAGTTTGATAAACAATGTAAAATAACAAATAATGGTTTTAGAAAATTAATCAATTACAACATTTTATAATATAATTTAATATAAAATGTTAATAAAAATAATTTTAGATTAATTATTATATATATATATATATATATATATTATGAAATTTGTATTTGTTAAAACAAATTTTAGAAAAAAAATCATTATGATTTTAAATAACTACCTCCTAGAAGTTGGTTAGCTACTTCTCATTTATTTCTAGGATTCTTCTTTTTCGTAAAGCAAGCATATGACTCCTTTATGCATGCTCCACTTGACTTGGAAGGATATAGCTCAGTTGGTAGAGCTCCGCTCTTGCATTTGGGTCGTTGAGACAGTTCGGTCCGGCCCTGGCCATAGGCCCAAGGGGCGACGGCCCAGGGCAGCAAAAAGACTAAGGGCATCTAATTTATGAAGCCCAATATACATATATAGGTTCAGTTTTGATTTGGGCCTAAAAAATATTACCTTTACTACGATTGATCGTCAATTAGCTTAGCCTCACTCGCTCTCTCTTTCGTCCTCCAACTCCCGCCTCGCTCATGAACCGATTCACGAATCGAAATCTCAAATCACCACTCTGAACTCACGATTCACGAATCGAAATCTCAAATTAACACTGTCGGCTCTCGAGTCTCGCCTCTCGCTCTCGAGTCTCGACTATCGACCAACGACTGCTCAAAATCTGAATAGTTGTGACTTGTGAGGTTAGGGTTATTTACTTTACTTATTTTATTTTTTATGTTTCTAATTCTTGCTTGATTAATTCATAATCTAGATGATGTTGCCCACTTGCCCTCCATACTTTGGTTTTCTTTTAAGCTTTAAAGTTGTAAATGTAATACTGTATGTATCATGTATGCCTAATTGCCTACTTAGGCTTTCTGTAATTTAAACAACACTACAAATTTAAAATGAAGYTGTCATGCGCCCCTGTTTTMTGTAATTTGTAAACAACATTACAAATTGGAAGATGTAATATACTAATATTGTATGTATCAATGTATGCCTAATTGCCTACTTAGGTTTTCTGTCAAGTGTCAACATTAGTTAGGTTGGGACTTGTGGCTGTTTTGGGGTTGTTTCGTTTTGCAATTTCTAAATAAAATCCATGAAATGTGTCGGGTTACTCACTTCTGTTTGCAGACATTGTTGTGTGTCAAACACTCAAAGCATCATATTATTGCTATTAATTGATCTAGTTGTTCATTGATTCAATCAAGCCTATCTCTGGAGTTTTAATTCTTTGTTTTGTGATTAATATTCAAGTTATCATCCACCCATTTTTGTTCTAATCCCATTAGATTTTGATGTATATTAACCCAATTTCAGCAGCTATAATACAGTTGAACAGACCGATAAATGTGCAGTAGTTAAGTGATGATTTGCCCTCACTTGAATGTGCAGTAGCTAATTCACTTGAGTGTTCTCCCTTAACTTTGCAATTTTACATATGAAACTCATGATTGTCATTGGTCAAGACCCCAAATATGATTATATGAAACACATGATGGACTAATGGAGTCATGCAATAGCTAATTTCATAGGCAAACACCTTAAGTGACTAAAACTAGGAGGACAAAATTAGTGAAGTAGGAATGAGCCATTGATGTTGTAGAGTGTAAATAATTGAAGAAGAACCAACCAATTAAGTGTTTAGAGTTGGATTGAAAAGGTATGCGTGTTGATTTTGGTTTATACAGAAGATGTAGGATGTAGTAAATGGGGACAAGTAGACGAGTTGGTGTTATGATGCTCCTTATTTTGGTTTTGGACAAGTAGATGAGTTGGTGTTTAAATGCAAGGGCTATAACAACTTGATTAATGAAACCTCAACATATTATTTTAAAGCAAACACTCAACTATAAGATCACACTTATGAACAAAAAACATTAATGGATCTCTTGGTCTACTAAGAAAAAAGCTAGACAATTGTAAATTACCACACTTAGATGTTTTTAATTGGGCATCATTTGGACTTTTCGCCGTGGGCACCAAAAATCTTAGGACCGGCCCTGGGTCCATATCCAGTGTGGGTGTTAGAGCATTGAGAGGATACCGTGTTGCATCGACTAATGAATATGAATCTTTGATAATTTTGTCATCATCTAATTGTTTTTTAATAGGCCCATTCAACGAGGTAAAATCTCTCAATGTGATAAAAGAATTTTACAAGAGGTATACAAGCGCTTATTTTTGTAACTTTAGCCGTGGCTTATATAGGTGAATCCATGGAGGGCCACAATTGACTAGTTTTCTAAATAGCTTTTTTTTTTATATAGTTATCATAGATGATCTGCTTGCCCCGAAATGACCTGGACCAGTAGGGATATCCCAATTCATTGGGTCTTTCGATACAATCAAATAGAAAGCCCCAAGGGTGCCATATTCTAAGAGCCCAAACTATGTGATTGAACAAATCATCCTCTACTTGACCCTGCTTTTTAGATTAACCTACAATAAAACCTACAACTTCTCCTAATTGGACCAGGTCGTCATGAACTGGACTCCGACTATAACATAATTGGAGAGTTGTCTCGCACCCCTAGGTATTCTCTACCTACCCATAATTAGGCCAAAAATTAGGATACATTCTGGGAAAATCAAACTTCCATCAAAGAGAAGCAAATGAAAGGTTTTCATAAAAATTCTATCAAAATATTTTATATTTGGAAAAAATTTAACTGACTATGAGTACATATAATTTGAATAAAAATAAAACTGATCAACATCACATATCTTAATTAATTAATATTTTTTTTAAATACATAATTAATAATTGAATTAAATATTTTATTAAAATCA
>NC_037542.1:322496-324203 GCF_001531365.2 Cynara cardunculus var. scolymus | reverse complement strand
TAATAATTAATATTTATTTATAATTAATAGTAATAAATAATAATTAATATTATTGAAAATTATAATTAAAAAAGATGTCAAAAAAGCTCATAAATACTACTCCAACTAATATCTCAATAAATTTATTTATGTTTATCAAAACGAAAATTTAAAAATTAAATTATTGATAAGTATCCTTTAGATGACTTCCAAAACCATATTTTCAAATATGATATATTGAATTTAACATTATATTTATTTTGAGGTGCAAAATCAAATATTTCATCAATAACGCCAAACTTGAAATGGTTGACTTGGGCATTGTTATATGCACCTTAAGTTATATTTAAATTAATTCATGCATTAAAAATATCAAAAATGATTTTTTAATATTGATACAAAGTGTTGAAAATATCTATAGTTTCCAATCTTGACTTAGTAACTAATTTCCCTTTGAATATCCTTTGTTTGTTATGTTCTTAATAGATAAGGGTAGATAATGTAATATTGTTAAAGTTGTTGTTGGGCTTCAATTAAGAGGACTGCGCCTCACTTTATACGAAAGATGAGGGTAGCGGAGCTAAAGATTGAATCCTCAAGGACTATTCCTGTCAAAGTCAAATTCATATATAAAAGAAGAAGGCGTCGGGTTTAGCTAACATATCTCTCATTTTCTCTCATTTGAATCACTCAAGAGCTCTCTCTCTCTCTCTCTCTCTCTCTCTCTATTTCTCCTTTACGTTTCTTAAGATCTGTATCAGATCTTTGACGCAACGATCTGAGTTAGTGTTTCTTGTTTAAAGTTCTTTAGATTCAAGTATTGATTAGTTCTTTGTACATTTTCTTTTCTGTAAATCTGATTAGAATGTGAATATGTTTGTTAATCTGTTTCTGATTTTAAATCTCAATATTACGAATGATAAAAGTATGAAAGTTAACATGGTATCCGAGCATTACGCTCGCCTCTATGTTTGATTTCTTCTTTTTTAATCTTGTTTGATATATGACTGGTTTGAATCATCGACGCTTGATGTGCTTTATGTCGTCGCTCAACAGATTCATCCACGATATATGTACCTCTTCATCTTCTAGTTATATTTTTTGTTCCAGACATGTTTGATAGGGATCGTACCAATATTTTTGGTCCCCTTCAAGATCTGGTCTGTTGATAGATGTTATCATCTGCTGTCTCTTCATCTTCTAGCCATTGTTTCGTTCCAGAAGTGATTGTTAGGATTTATACCTGTTGGTCCCAAAAGGGTCTACAAGAATACTAAACAGTTTGTAGAAGGGGGGGATGAATACAAACACCAAGTTTTCAAATTTAAAATATATATTGATAGAGAAGATCAATACAGATTTTACAAGATTGTTTGCGGAAAGATAAGGTAAAAGAAACCTATCTAAACAATCTTAAGTTACACACAAAGGTTAGCAATTACAAGAAAAGAGATTGCTAATAGAAAATATCTTTTACTTTAAGCTGAAAGAAGCTTGAAGTAAGAATGAGGGAAGAGAGTGATGCGCGCACTCTGCATGGAGAAGAAACACTTATATTTAAACCCAGTGCATTAAATGTCCATTCAATGCAGTATGGTAGGGTTTAGAGTGCGTGTCAAGCCTTAACAGGAAGGCTTGTCCTTTGTTACAGTGAATAGTACAAAAGCACAATTCTTGAACAGACATCCTTACCTAAAGTTGGTGGACAAAGAGTCGACTAATCGGCTC
>NC_037542.1:283025-322396 GCF_001531365.2 Cynara cardunculus var. scolymus | reverse complement strand
AATGACGAGAATGTAAATAGCGGGAAATAAATGACGGAATGTAAATGACGGAATGTAAATAACGGAAATGTAAAGACGAGAAAATAAATGACGGAAAATAAAATACAAGAAAGTAAATAAATAACAAGATGAAGATGAACTTTGAAGAACTTGAAGAAGGTTGAAAAAGAAAAGAAAGAAAAGTTGGGAGGAAATGGGAGGAGATTAGAGAGAATCCAATGGATTTCTCAATTCAAGTGTGTGTTACAAAGAAGCCTAAGCCTCCTATTTATACCCAAAAAATGGGTACAAAAAGACAAAAAGCCAAAGCTTAGAGGTTAAGACAACTTCAAACTAGTTACATAATAATTAAAGTTCAACTAATAAGTACAATACCTAGTTAAAGCTTTAACTAAGAAGTACAAAGGCTAACTAAAGAGAAGAAATCAGATTTCTTCCAAAAATACAGCCCAWTTACAGCTGTTTTCCATCTTCAAAAAGTCAGCACATTGTCTATTATGCCCTCCAAAAAGGTAGTGCAAGACCCAGGTCAATGCTGTACCAATGCTGCAGCACCTGCTGTTATCACAAAAACTCCAAATTAGCCTCAATTTATGCATACCAACATGTTAACCACAACATTTAGCTTCATAATAACAAAGGTATAAAGAAATAAATGAAAATGACTCAATTTGGGAATGAAAAGAAATTAATGTAACTAAAAAGTCCTAAAAAGAGCGTGTTATGCATTAAATTCTCAACACATATCAGTTGTCGAAATATTTTCTAAGTGTTGTTTGAAACCAGAGGCCCGATGGACCGAAGCTGTATGTTTTCAGTTTTGCTGCATGCGATGATTGATTTGAAATAAATGTTTTGGTGATATTCACCCTGCATTTCATAGAAGGGAACCTCACTAGACCCGTATGGTCTAACCCTTATTTTCTGTTTTAAATTATGCAATGCAGGAATAGCTGGGTCCGGGGATGTAAAGGGAAAATGTGATTATTTTTCCTAGTCTTTTGCCTGCTTTTGAAGATGCATGTTATATTACATGTAGTAGTACAGGATTTGTTTTGGAAATTTTTATATGTCAATTTTGTACATATAGTAATCCTTGTACTAGTGGGACCGTTTGATGTAATCCATGTTTCTATGTAATGAAATATGTGTTCTATGTAAATGTGGTATTTGGGGCGTTACAAAAAGAACCAACTACTCCAGACCAAAATCATCTGTAACACGATTCACTCCATCAAACCGACATCACAAATCACCTCTATATACAGAAATCTACAAGAATAGTTGTTGTATCGTACGCCATGGGTTGCTCCTCCTCCCTTCCAGGTATTATTAATTTTCTAATTTAGGGTTTTGTTGGTTCTTTCATTAATTTGAAAACCTTCATCAATAACCTTATATTTATAACACGATTCACTCCATCAAACCCACATCATAAATCACCTCTATATACAATATGATAACCGGGTTTTGGGGTTATGCACTTGAAGTAATCCTTACGTAATTATTATTTGATTATGTGAAAATATGCATATTTATGTATGAGAAAATATGTATGCATGGGATTTGCTAATATGCATATGTGTATGCATGATTTATATTGTTAACATACATGAAGTTTTGAAATAATTATATATATGTGCATAATTTATAAATATGCCGGATTAAGTGGGTGTGTGTATGTATATGCATAGGGTGAGAGGGAAAAGAGTTTTATATTATTTCCTTCAAACACCGCCTTCTTTTAGGATGGATAAGAAGAAGATATTATAATACTTTCCTCAAACCGCCTCTTTTGGGCAATATAAAAAGAAAGTTTTCTTTTTAGGAGAGTTATCTTCAAGTTTGAGAAAGAAACTAGTATGAGAGTTTTCTTATATAAAGTTAGAAACTGGAATTTGGGGTTTGAAGTTAAGCAATTTCTGTTGCTGTTTCTGTTGAGTATAAGGTGAGTTTACTTTAAAAGAACAACCTTTGAAGTTATTAAGATTATGTGTTTTGTAGAACTGCTGATATAACTATGCAGTTGATATGTGTTTATTTTCTGGAAGTTTAACGGTTGATGAGAAGCTGTATTTAGACAGTGCTGTATGATGAGGATTTATTGTTGATCAAATTTTTATCCGATAAAAAGGAGTTTCCGAACGGTATTGTCCTATGAAAGTGTGTTTAAACCTTTTGGGATTAAAAGAGTATTTGTGTATCTTTCAAATGAGTTTATAAATATGGAAAAGATATTGTTTGGATTTTCTTTCAAGAACGGTTGTGACATAAGGTCTGTTTTGAAAGAAATGAGTTTTTCAAATGTTTTTTCAAGACGGTTGTGACTTTGGTCTGTTCTGATTTGAAACAATGTTTCTATGGGACGGTTGTGACTTTAGTCTATTCTGGTACGAAACTATTTTGAGAATGTTTCTACGGGATGGTTGTGACTTCGGTCTGTTCCAGTATGAAACTAAATGAGTTTTCAATGTTTTTACGGGACAGTTGTGACTTCGGTCTGTTCCGGTATGAAACCATTTTTAGGCCATTATTGGATAAAACTACAAATGATGTTTCTTTAGGACAGTTGTGACTTCAGTCTATTCTGATTTGAAATTTTGTTTCCACGGGACGGCTGTGACTTCAATCTGTTTCGGTATGAAACTCTTCATCTGTAGATTTGAGGAGGAAATAAGGGTGACATATTAAGGAGAGGTGTACCATGGGATAAGGGTGGCATTTGGATAACAATGGCTACTATATCAACAAGAGATAATAGCTCTAGGTTAACATTTCTTTGTGACTTGGGAACTTAGAGATATTGCTCTTATTGAAATAATAACATATATGTTATTGAGAAGGGGAAAACCGACTCTTAGCCAGAGACATTATTTTCCTACGATTTCAAATGATTTTAATGAAATTAGAGTATTCAATTTTATATTTGATTGAGAAAAACAAGTATTTGATCATAACCAAAAGAGCTATGGTTGGTCTGCAGCACATATCAGAGAGCTTCTAGTTGTATGAGATATCTTTTCAAGTATGTGCTCGGAACCAGAAGGGCTCTAGTAGGTCTTTAGAACAAACCAGAGGGCCTTTGGTTATACGGGAAACCTTTCAAGTGTTTTCGGGAATATTATGGTCCATAGGCTCTGTATGTACTATACAGAGGTTATGTATCATAAGTTAGTGATGGATTTAGTCTTTCAAGTGTTTTCAAGATTTATATGACCCAGAGGCTCTGTATCATGAAAGTTGTATGCTTAAGTGTTGTGATCGATTTCTGTATCCAAAAGTGGAGTCTAAACTTTGTATCTGACTATGGTGTCTGAGCTCAATGTTCGAGATCTGTCTTTTATATTTTCTTTCAAGTCTAACCTTTTAAATATCTCTTTATAAAATAAGATAGAGAATCAGATGAGCTATGGTTATATTTTATTAATCCTTTTTCTTAAACTTCTATTATGGTATATTCAGACCAGAGATTCTGATTATCCAGAGGGACTCTGGTTAAGAAGAAGCCTTAGTTATTTTTAGAATATGAGTTTAGAAGCTCTGGTTGATAGGACGAGAGGCTCTATCTAATTGGAGGAGTTGGTTTATAAAAGCACTCTATTCTTTAGAGACAGAGAATGCTCTGGTCTTTAGTAACCAGAGGGGCGTTGGTCTTTAAAAGCCCTGGAAGCTCTGACCAGTTGAGCCAGAGGAATTTTTACATCTCTGATTTTTACAAATGAATGCAGATTTCGGGGAATGTATATATCTGTATACGTGAAAAGATGATTTTAAAGCTTTGGGGATCTTCACTCTGTAATTGCAAAGAAAAGGGTTATCTCACTAGAGCTTTCGGTCTAACCCTCGTTTTATGTTTTAAAGATGCATTGCAGGACCATCACGGTCTCGGGATGTTAAAGGGAAGGGGAACACATGACTATTTTCCTTATGTGCTTATCTGTTGTATTTTGAAGATCAATCTGTTTCTTTTGAAGATACATGTAGATATACATGTGATAGTACATGATTATTCTTTTGAAATTTTTCAGTTGTGAATTCTATAAATATAGAAACATTGTGCTAGTGGAACCAATATGGTGTAATCCGTATTTCTTTGATATTAAATATATGTTATATGCAAATGTGGATTCTGGGATGTCGCAAGGTGGTATCAGAGCCTGAATTTAAGAGATTTAGGTATTCAAAGTATGAGTCCTAGACTTAAACTATGTTATTTGCATATTAAGGGTCCCATATATAGATAGCACCATTGAGAATAAATATGATAGGTTAAGAGGAAAATATGTAAGGTGAATTTGAATTACAAATGACCAATGTAATTATGAATTTACAGGTACATATTTGTACTTGGATACCTTATTATATTTGAGAATGTGAATACGTGATATTTAATAAATGAGTACATGCAGAGGTAAGTCGGTCTAGAAGGTTTGAAAGAATCGCCCGTCCTGACCCTGATGATAGAGAGGAATCTCCTAATCATGCTCCAACTGGTGCTTCTGAAGGCAGAGGTAGAAACTGAGGCAGAGGCCGAGGGAGAGGCGGATAGAGTCAGTCAGAAATCCACCCAGAGCAGGGTGAATCTATCTCAGGAAATGTCAATCAAGAGCCAACATCTCAACCAGAGTATGTAACCAGAGATGTTATGGCTGAAGAAATGAGCAAGCTAAGAGAGACTCTGGTGTCTATTATGGGAATACCATCCAGAGTTGAGACAGAAAGAGTTGAAATAAATCCTCTGATTCCAGCAGTGAGCCAGAGAGAGAGGGAGACATAAAAATGTTCTTAACATGTAAACCCCTAACATTCTCGGGAAAAAGAGATCCAGTAAGAGTTATGTGTTGGATAAAAGAGATAGAATCAGTGTTTAATACTTGTAGATGTTCTGAGGAGGATAAAGTCGGATTTGTTGTATCTGTGCTAAAATCCAATGCTCTGTATTGGTGGGATGTAGAGTCTCTAGCTCAACCAGATATTTTAAGAACCATGTCTTGGTCAAGATTTGTAAACAGATTCAAAGAGCAGTTCTACTCGAAAGATTTTCTAAAGTTGGAACAGGGGAACCAGATGGTACGAGATTATACAGAAAAATTTATTGAACACTCCAGATTTGCAGAACATTACATCTCTTCTGAAAATAGGAAGGTTGAGAGATATATCTTGGGATTGAAACCTTCTATACGTGAATTTGTTATTGCAATGAGTCCTGTTACTTTTCCTCTGGTTGTAGACGCTGCAGAAACAACCGAAAGAAATAAAAATCGGCAAAGGGAAGAAAAAGTAATCGAGAAGAGGAAGTGGGAAGGGTCATCAGTCGGATTTCGGTTACAGAAATTTATAAAGATGGATAAACGAACAATTCAACAACCTGCTATTAGAACTTTCCCGCGATGTCAACAGATTCATTCTGGAAATTGTCAATCTGACCTTAAGAAACGTTATCTATGTAGTGGATTGGGTCATTTTTCGAGGGATTGTCCAATTCCACGAGTACATGGTGGAAAGATCTCAGGGTCAGATAAGTGTGTTCACAGACTATGATCTCATAAATTTGAACCCATGGGATCTTCTTACTTTGTACTTTCATACGATCACAAGAAAGACAAGGGGATCAAATATGTTGTGGCCAACTCTGCGATCAGACAGACTATGAGCGATCTACTAGAATACAGGAGCAAGGTGGATTTTTAGATTGCACTCGAGATGGGAGTGGATCAGCTGTCTATCGCTACTCCAAATGAGCAACTTGAAAGCATTCATCACATCCTAACAGGCACCATCTTGGTTGAGCCAAAGTTGGGCTTCATTTTCAAGAACGAACACAGAAAAAAAGTCTTCTTCCGAGCCAATGAGAAGTACAAGTATTCTAATGCAATACTGCTCTAGGTAAGGGAGAAGGTCATACAGACAGGAAATGAAGACCCCACAACAAAAGAAGGAGCCTCAGAGTTGATTCGTACAATCAAATGGTTTGTTAGACTTTCATGACCTCCTTTAGAGGTTCATGAAGCTACAACACATTTAGAGCTCTTATCTTTTGTATTTCCTTATCATGTAATTTTAATGCTTTCAATTTATGAAAATCATTTACAGAGGACCATGTTGGCTTCTTGCTTTCTAGACTAGCTTTCAAATTCATGCAAAGTATTTTTATTACACTTAGGGGGAGATTGTTAGCATTTTTGAAGTGTAAGTAAAAAAGCCTCTTGCTCAAATCAAGAGGACTTAAAGTCTAGAAGCTCCTGAAACCAGAGCTCGGATACAGAGCTCAGACATAGAGGAATCAGTACCGAAGTCATGCGACAAAGATGCTAAGTACTCTGACGCAAAGCCCGAGTTCTGGACACAGAGCCTCTGGGTCTCAAACTTCGCCCGCCTACATGAAGGTTCCACGGCTATTCTCTTTATCACAAGTGATCCAGTCTCCTTATCACACGTATGCGGAGGTATCATTACCAATTTGAAAAGGTAATTTTTCTAAGGTATCATTACCAATTTGTAGAAGTGCTCCTACCATTATTGAGAGAGAAAATATCACACCTGTGAGAAATTAGCTTATTGAGAGATTTTCTTTTTCACACATTACTGTGTGTTCTTGGTTTAATCATCTTGTTCTCTTAAGCTGTTTGAATACATTTGACTTGACAACTTCTCAAAGATTAATTGTTCTTCACTGTAGTGTTCTTGTCGTTTCTCATCAACCAAACAAGTATTTTTGTTATTTGCTTCCGCTACTTATTAACCTTAGCATCTATTGCTAGAGCATTTGGGGTTCTGGATTCCTACATACATGTTCTAACGGACAATACCTACTCTATACTTAAACTAGTTCATATATGAATCTATTCTGTCAAATTCAAAATCAATTAAAATTATCATGAATAAAATCTGCTATGTTTTTCATATGTGATCTTACAAACTATGAATCTTGAAGTATAGTTTTCCATATATGAACGCCTACATTTATCATGACCTATTTCTAATTATTATCATGAACTTATTAATTCACATATGAATGCCTATAACAAAAGATTGTGGCATTCTGTAAAAAAAAATAAAACAAAACACAAATCTTCAAGATTAATTTACTTCAAATCAACATATAAAAATCATAAAAACATATAATTAAATCAAGATACAATTTTTTTTAAATAAACAAGAACATAATTACCTAGAACATTAAATTTTAGAAATCAACTACTAAAAAGAAACATCAAAGAAACAATGAACATACCTTCGCTTTCATCATCACATCCTTCTAGGTCAATAATTCAACATTAGGATCAAAATCAACATCTTACTCAAGATTGCTTTCTAGATTCAAATTCGTATTGAAAGAATACAAGATTTGATCAATAACAAATAAAAAATTTTGATATTTTCACAGTCTACAGTTGCGATATATGATGGAGAAAGAATCGAAACAAAATCATGAAACAATTGCCACAAATCTGGATTCAGTTTCTTAGAATCATTACTGAAGATGTTTTCACTGTCTAATTTTGTTAATCACAATCTCTAACTGCTAATTGCCATATTACCTGTCACTTAGATTTTTTGATCATTTAATCTAATGGCTATGATCGCTTTTTGATCATTTAATCTAATGGCTATGATCGCTTTCCTCTTTCTCATATGTTTGAGACACCTCATTTGAACCTATGGAGAGAGAGAGAGAGAAATGTTTCCTTAAGATCTCGGGAGCCAATCTAATCCAGCCACTCAACAATTTTCATCAAACGTTAATTAACATTTTCAATTAAACAAAAGTCAAAAGGTTAAATTGGTAATTGTATAATGCTCAACTAAAAAATATTACATGTGATGCCTCCCACCGTAACTGACATGCATCTTCGAATATATTGTTCCTTGTTCTTGTTTCATATCTTACAAAAACCTACAACCTTTTTGATTTAAGGTGTGTTTGTATGTGTCTTACAAAACCCATCACCTTTCTGTATAAAACCATAATCTACTACCTTTATCTATTATCAAGAAGAATTGAGACCGATCAAGACCTATGAGACTGATTGAGAATCAATCGAAATTGATCGATAACCCATCTAGACCATTCGAGAACCCACCTTCATATGTTGGTTGTGTGTGTAAAACCATATCATCATCTTCCATTGAGACCAATCGAGAACCCAACAAAACCGATCGAGAACTTGTGTGTAAAACCACAATCCACCACTTTTATTTTCCATCGAGACCTTTTGAGAACCTATCGATTGATTTAGTGAGTGTGTGTGTGTGTGTGTGTATTTTTATGAATATTATAGTGAAAATGTATATTCATGAGGAATATCATACTGGTATATGAATACTAGAAATTTGTTGTATATACGCGACCATACATCAATATGCATGATGAATACTCAAGTCAAAATGTATATTCATGATGAATATACAACTGAAAATGTATATTCATGATGAATATCATACTAATTATGAATACAAGAAAGTTGTTGTATAAACTTGAACATATATGAATATCCATGATTAATATTACATATATACATCATTTCATGTAAAAATTAGTTAAAAACAAAAAAAATAATCAAGATGTATATCAAATCGAAGAGATTAAATTGTTATTTTTTATTTAATTTATTTGATTAAAATATTAAATAATTTAAAGATAAATTAGACTAAAAACTAGTGGATAAAACTTTTTTAATTGAAAAAAATAGGAAGAAGGTAAAGAGACGCATGAAAATGAATTTAGAATTGAATTTTCATTTTCCCCTAATTATTTTAATTAAGAGAAAAGTTTAAAAAAAACCTAATTATTTTATCTAAAAGTCCTTAAATTATTTTTTTTTGGATAAAAAAAATCATTAAACTTTCTCATTTTAAATGATTAAGTCCTTGAACTAAATTTTTAATGAAACAACCATTAAACTTTCTCATTTTGAATGATTAAGTTCCTGAACATTGTTTTTCACTAAAGTAAACCATTCAAATTTTGAAACTTAGTTACTTACATCCTTTTTACAAAAAAAACTATTTGTAAAAGCAAGATTTTAAAGTGAAAAGAAAACCTAAATCAGGTTTACCATTCCTAAACCCTATGTCATTCAAACCCCACATAAACACCGGTATCACTCCTCCCTTACCACTTCTCATCGCCTCATCATTGTCTGTTCTTTGCATCACCTATCATGTTGTTGGGCTCTGCCATCAATCTCCCTATTTTTGTTTTTCATCTTTTGATTCTCCCTCTTTTGATATATCAAAAAGAGAGAGATTGATGGCAACGACCAACAACATGATAGACAATATGTAGAACAGACAACGATGGAGAGCGACGGGTAGTGGCGAGGGGGAGTGATACCGTTGTTTGTGAGGGGTTCGGATGATGTAGGGTTTTAGAACGGTAAAACTGATTAAGGTTTCTTTTTACTTTAAAACCTTCATAGTCGGTTACAAGTAGCTTGTTTTAGGTTAAAAAGATGTAAGTAACCAATTTTTAAAAGTTCAATGGTTTATTTATGGAATAAAAATGTTCAGGGACTTAATCATTAAAAAAAATTAATGGTTTTTTCATTAAAAAACCGTTCAAGGACTTGATCATTCAAAATAAAAAAAATTATGATTTTTCTCATTCTAAAAAATTATTCACATACTTAATTATTTAAAATGAAATGGTTGGATTTTTCTAAATTTTTTGCTTTAATTAACCAATAACCATTCTTCTAATCTTCATCCCCTAAATAAAAATATTTAATGACCGATATGTCTTTATTCATATCTATTGATAGTTTTCATTACATTTCATGTGCATTTTAGCTTGCATTTTTATGCCTCTCTAAGCTTTATTTCTCTTTATATTCTGTTGGGTTAACTACGGATCGGTTTTGGAGTGATTTCATACACTTTTAGGCAAGGTTATGCCAATTTCTGGTCGAGATTCTGGTTGATGATCGTGTAGTGGATGATGTCGAGGATGATTAGGAAGAATTTGAATGAGAATTAGAGATGAAGAAGAATGAAGAGGTCGAGAAAGCGGAAAAAGAAAAAAACTTGAAGCATTGCGGACCGAACTTCATTTACACATGCGGCCATGTTAAAATCCACAAAGTTTATATCTTGAGTTTTTATGCTAAGCGTGGCGCACGTGATCTCAAGGTGCGACCATGTGCGTTCATAAAGGACGTTACGGTGGTACACTTTTGTACCAACATCTCAAAAATTGAAGTTACAATTACAAATTCATAAACATAAGTACAACCTATTGTCGAGATAATTTAATACAAACCTAGAGTGGAGGCATCCGTTGAAAAGAAAGGAAACTAAGATTACTAATTATCAAGTTGGAGACTTACGGTTGCTATGAGGCGCTCACCCCTACCCAGTAGGTGAGTAACACACAATAATTTACTAAAGTCAATAACCGAGTAAACAATAAAATGTTATTTAGTAAATGATTAAATTCCTCTAAAAAACAACCACTTGCATTAATAATTAAATATAATTCAAGTAATCATTTTTTATTTAATAAATAAATAATATACATATAAGTAGGTACGGTACGATATTACCGTGGCATACGATTTTCAATACCACGTACCAACCAAGTTCATGAAGCTGGTATAAACCGGTACGATTGGCAATGCAATTGGTTGGTTTGTCATGGAACAAAATTGACACCCTGCGCATAACTAGTTGCCTTCTTGTATAAATATTAAAGGTGAACAACACACACCCCTTAAGTGTACCTCCGAATGTGGAAACCAAAATCAAAATAGAGCTACGAAAATGATGACTCTGAAAGATGCAACTGTAACTTTGTCATATGGCAAATAGCAACAAAAAAAAACATCATCGTTCCCATCTCTTCGTCCCACTATGGCAAAGAGATGTACATCTCGTATACAACAAAAGCAATGCCTGACTCATCAACCGACCGACTTCACATCTCTTAGACAACAGACCTTGACTGGACCACACAATATAGGGCAACCAGACTACATGAGATGCTCTCAACTGACCTGACCTGACCCGACCCGACCCGACCGCATTTGACCTTTGACGACATCAACATACCATCTTGCATCCAAAAACCTGCAAGCTTGAATAAATCATCTCATGTTTGCTAGCAAAAGTTCAATGCAAATTCCAGAAACTCCTAATTGAAGTCCAATTTGGCTCTAATTCTCGAGTAACATGGTGTTTTTGTGTTGCCAACGAACCATTGTGCTTATGGAAATGCAAAAGAATGAAAAACACTTGGCTTTACCGAAGAATGATTCTCCATTAAAATTGGATGAAAAAAGTTCAGTTTTTTCTTTCGTTTTTGTTCCAAAAAGAGGGAAGTGTGATGATTTGAAAAACGAAACGACTCACTTGATCTTCGAAGGACTAATCGTCAACTTCAATTTTGATACAATTACAAAATACTTCAAATTTATAAACAACAATTCTAACCATATTATCTATTGTAAATGGGAAAATGATGGGTGTTGAAGACAATTGGTTGAACTTAAAAAGTCAAAGTACACCTCTGGAACAAACTAAGGGAGCTTCTCCGCAAGATGAAAGACGGTGTTGAATTTTAACTTGATAAAATACCCCCTAAGACCATAACTATGACTGGGATATATCGGGCTCGTTTATTTTGGTTTTTAGAATAACCCAAGCAACCTCGACACTAAAAAGGGTTATTACAAAAGGACAATGTACTAGTGTTCATTCGACATGCTAAAATTTTAGCCAATTTGAAAAATATAGATCTTCATCCTCCCATTTTTGATCTCTGTATAAAAATTTTGGCTGGAAAGCTGGCGTGTCGGGAAACACACGCAAGCCTTCAAGCACGATGGGTAAGCAATAACCGGCACCAGTTTTTGTCTTTGGCCAATCTTGAAACCAGTAATTGTAAAATGGGAAAAACCGTCGTCAGTTTTTGTCAAATTGACAAATGATAAGTAGTAGGCTTGTTCTTTTTTGGTAAGCAAACTTAAGAAGGGAGTTAGTATTACCTTCAGTTGTTGAAGTTGAATCCACCAGATGGGACTTGAACGTTACCTCCTCCAAAGTTGAAGCCAGGTTGTGCAGCATCTCCTACGGGTTCATCTTCCTCTTCTAACCAATATGTCTCGAGAATCTTGACCGCTTTCTCATAAATTTCATTGTTATCATGACTCTGTAAATTCTCAATCTTTTCTAGACCTTCTGCTTCATCTATCAACTGGGCATAGTAATTAACATCTCCGGTATGACCCAAGTTCTTCTCCACTTCCCCTACCTTTAGTATGTTCTCAAGTCCTTCTAAACACACAGTCACAATCCTTGAGTCAGGACAAGCAAGGAGATCACAAAGGGGTTTTATACATCCCTGGCTCACCAAGTACCTAAAAATCATAGTATGCAATTGCACGTTTGAATATATTAATTAACTTTTATTTCAAATTTTGGGAAAGATGGTGAATGAGAGCGTACTTGATCTGGTCATTATTACCACCAGAGGTGGCGTTTGATATTGCCCAAGCAGCTTCTTTCTTTATGTCGAATTCAGCCGTATGAAGCAGATTTACCAGAGGAGAGATTAGCCCTGCTTCAATTACAGCCTGTATATTGAAAAAGTACAAAATTAATACATATAATCCAACTCATAAACAAAGCAGCATATTTTGTTAACAAAGGTCTTAGCATGGATCAAGGTCTAAAAGATAAGAAGCTTCCAGAAGCATATGCTAACCGCCTTACCTGTATTTGTTCTTTGTTTCCAGCAGTGATGTTGGAGATCGTCCAACAGGCTTCTTTCTTGATGCTCTTTTTATGGTTATGGGTCAACAAGCTCAGCAGGCACGGAAGTGCACCATGCTCAATAATACACTAGACAAAGAAAGAAAACAGGAAATTGATCCGAGTTTATAAATCACCAGTTTAATCTTTATAATACAGACCATATATAACTACCATTTCTTTCGGAACTAACATATAGTAATTTGGAATGGATGGAGACCATAGCAGGTGATATCGTGAACTATGTTTCTTGTTGTGTGGTTCTCATAAAAGAGGCACATTACAGATTACGGAATGCTAGAATTTCTCGTCAGGGTTCGCTCAAGCAGTTACTGAAGTAATCTAAAAACGCTTAGCCAGAGCTAGGTGGTCAATTGAGAGCCCAACAAATCAACAATTGGTTAAGCAGGGATTAAGCAGTCTAGTTATAATGTAATAAATATTGTTTGTTTAAAATAGCCTTTACCTTAAGAGTTATTTAAATGTTCATTGCTACCGTACAATTATTTTCATTCAAATAAACAAAATTAGTTCAAGTACTTAAGCTTTTCTCATATTGTCCTAATACGAAAAAGATAGTACACATATTGTAAAAACAATCCATCAATTTTTTAAACAAGTCAACATTGAAATATGAACACGAACAACGCAAAAATTTGAAAAAAAAAAAGAAAAGTAAAAGGGGTTATTTATAATTGCTGCAAAAAGTTGTTTCTCTTTTTATATTTACCTAATTGTATTGAACGTGAAAAAACACAAAATCTGAATAACAGCCTTTCTCCCTCTCCCCAATCTGTTCCTTATATCCATCTCTCTAACTTCTACACAATACCTCAACCTTGCAACTTGCAAGATGAAACCACAAATCAAAATCAATCTCACATTCACAACACCGTTAAAGGAAAACACACAAAATGTGAATAACAGCCTTTCTCCCTCTCCTCAATCTGTTCCTTATATCCATCTCTGACTTCTGCACAATACCTCACAACACCGGTGAAATCGTAATTGGGCTATCCTCATCGGTGGTCATTACGATTCGAATAGAGATTCCAAGTTAGGAATTTCAATGTTTTGGGTGAGCTTCAAATTTGTGACCTAAAACTCAAAGCCTTTTCAGATTAATTGCTGACTAAAAATATTATTCTATTAATTACCAACTCTTATCAGGGCATTTAATACTCTGCTTAGGCCATAAGTGGAATGTTAAGAATATTATCCTTCTATGGCAAAGGGACCGTGGGGACTGTTAACCTCTATTTTCAAAACACTGGCTGAAACAACCAGGTGTATTAAGCGAACGCATAACTATTTTCTGGATATAGGATTGATGAGTACATTCCTTGTCAAACTTAAAACAATTAGTTTCCTTATTGTTTAAAAAATGGTCCTTAACATTGTATCTATAACCCCCCCCCCCCCAAAAAAAATCTTCTTAATATGATGAAAACTAGGAGATCTTGGTGATCCAGTTGCTAAGCAGAAAATGGGTCACAGTAATCAACAAAATAACCAGTGCAAACATCTTCCCATAAGAAAAGGACTGAGAGAAACCTATAGTAAGGATTCAAAACAAAATGAATCCTTTTTTGGAAGTATACGACAATCAAACTGGTCACTTTTTTTTTCCCATGCATATTCCCATCTTATGGTCATCGTGGTTCACAACTGAACATCTAGTGAAATAACAACAAAAAATCACACAAATTCGACTAGTAAGTGTAATAAGAATGTTTGTGAATCGTGATGTATTTATGTATAATCCTTTGGTCAAAAGATGATATTCACTACAAAAAAATTTATAATTCTTTATTATGAAATAGGTTGTATAGTGTAGCAAAAAGCAAAATTCTGTATTAGTACACAAACTCTCTAAAGCCCGTACCTGAGTTTGGACATCATCACCTGTCACAATGTTCCCAACAGTTCGAAGGGCGGGAATGAGTACTGAAGGAGAAGGATGCCTGAAGAACAAATTTGTTAAACTCTGAAGCATTTAGGTCAAGAAGTATCAAGCAGGGAAAACTAAGAACATAAAAGCACAACTCACAGGAGCAGCTCAACAAGACGTTGGCAGACACCTGCCTCAATAACAGCTTGAATTTTGTCATTTGTACCATCAGACAGATAGGAGAGAGCCCAGCATGCATCTGTTAACACCTCTTCATCATTTGAATGAACAAGACGTTCAAGGGCAGGAAGTGCTGGTTTTGTCTGCAAATTGAAGATTTTCAGCACATATCATAGAATAAAATCCCCCCCAACCCCATAAATAGGAAGAAAAAAAAAGGAAAGGAAAACAAGATCACTGATTAGACTAGCAAACAACCAGCTCAAATGGAGGTTGTGGTTTGCCCCGACAGAAATTTGATAAGGTCCATGTGGCATTTCTCAGCATGGAAAGTTTAGCGTGCTCATTCAACTGAGCCAGCAATGGAACCAAGGCACCTTGGCCAAGAACAAGATCTCGGCATCTGGGTGAATCTCCAGCAACATTTCCCAATGCCCAAACAGCCTACAACAACAAAAGGTGGTCATCGTGAGAAACTGACTCCAACATTTCTGGGCTCAAAGACGATCTCCAACTCTATGATAACGTAACAAAGTCGGCACGTTACCTGCTCACGCACATCATCACTTGGGGAAGCAAGAAGTTTGACAAAAATTGGCACTGCCCCATGATCAATTACAACCTTAGTGTTGTCAGAAGTACCGGAGGCAATGTTTGTGAGTGCCCAAGCAGCCTCAAACTGTTCAGAATGTCAAAGGTTAAAATTAAATAAATAGGCAGAGAACACATGGCACCAGATAAGACTCAGACCTGGAGCTGAGGAAAATCCTCCCTCATTAAGAACTCGACAAAGCGAGGTACAACCCCAGATTGTATAACTTCCTCGATTGGTGGACTTCGTTCTGTGAAAAAATTCAACGAATATGATCATTTGCACACACTATACAACCACAAGAAATCCCATAAAACATTATTTATACCTATAGAGAGCAATTTACGAAACTGGGTAGTTGCCTCTAGTTGCATATTGCTATCATTTGAATATACTCCAGCAACCATAGAAGGAAGACTCTCTAACTGCAGGTTGATCAACACAGTTGAAAAACCAACATCATCAAATAAAAGATGTATTTATAATAGCATAACACGTGCCATTCATAACCAAATTCTCAAAATTCAAAAACCCTAAAGTTTTAGTGAACAAAAATATAAGGCAAGCACATGAATTCATGCATCAATCCTGTACCCTAAATCACAATATATAAATTTACCTCAAATGAACTTTTTACCAAAAATCATCGAATAGAGATGCATCAATCAACCCAAGCATTTAAAGGAACCTAATTCTCCATTCCGCCTATATTATTAAATCACTATGAAAGCTCATTTAAACATAGAAAAATACATATCCAGATACAGCTTTGGTTTTAACATTAAGAGGCAAGCACACACATTCATGCAGAGTGCTCCCTGGAAGATAAGTATCTTCATTGAGGAGATGGGAATGCAGTGGGTGACGCACAGAAGAATATAATCCAGAAGTCCAGAAAGGGTTAGATACATATGCTTTATTCAAACTATTAAAGTCCCAAAGAAAACGACGACCTGGCACCTTTATGTAAGCATAAGTTAATTCCGACTATTGTAGCAATATATAGAATAAGACAACTCAAGGTAAATGATTAAATTAACATGGGTAATTATGAAAGTGGAAACGGAAGCAGCAGAAATGTGGCAAAACTATGATAAAGTCAACCTCCACACATTAGGCATACAACAAGAACAAATACTGAAGAAATCCTTCAAGTTCTTTCACCTTTCAAGGCCTAGAAAGTAACTACCCAACCGTTTATTACACAAATCAACAACATTGTGAACCTTAACATAAGAATGGCAATAGTTTAAGTGTTTAACATAGTTTTCTGAGTAACATCATCTTCTATCTACACACACACACCCAATTACAAAACTTTTTAAACCCAATTGATGAACACACAGTCTAAAAAGAACTGTACCCCTGAATGCTGTTAGAACACCTGATCCATCTTGTCTATTATGTATTCATAATAGAGTATTAAGTTGGAAGGTTTTAGTAAAATGATAATTTTAACCTCTGCCTATAAACTATTGTATAATCGTATTCATATTGTCTTGAACACCATTCTAGAAGATGGTATGTGCTTATAGTGTGCTATATCGAATGATATGCATCTGATGGTACAACTGGGAAATTACTTGTCAATTTAGCTTCCCATCAATACTTGTTTGTATGTAACAGAGAAGGCATATTTTCATGATGGTTAAAGTATGAATGGGAAAAATAAATAGCTGTGCTAGACACAATTCTCACAAACACAAGGTCAAAGCTTCAACCAAAGGGCCTTCGGCCTAGCGGTATCGTAGCCCTTGGCTTCTTAGAAGGTCAAGGGTTCAAATCTCACCAAAGGTGAAGAGGGTGTGTGAGTTTATTTGTTGCATTTGCCGTATATAAATATTATATACTTCAAAAAAAAAGGTCAAAGCTTCAGATCTCGTTTACCTAGTTAATAAGCACCTGATCGATTGCAACTAGCTAATTAGGGAGTAATCATATAATATTCTTATTAGAAAGTGCATGGTAGGGTATGCTATATAATGAGCATTGAAAGGAAACTAGAAATGCTACTTTGGATGAATCAACAAGAACAACAAGAAGACTTCTTATCCAAACTAGCTGTGAAAACAAAATTACAAAGCCGCAAAACCCAAGAGCAAAAATAAAAAGGTCAACACCTAGGGTACCGCAACAAGAAAGGTGTCCTTCCAGCATTCGTAGACATAAAATCCTTGAAACTAGATAACAAACCAAACCAAAAGCATCTGATGGTATAAAAGATCATAAGCATCTGTGTTGTTTATAGGGGATGAAAGTTCAAAACTTTAAGCCTACTTAAGCACCAGTTCATCTTGTCAACTCATTTATAGTAGAATCGTATTCGTATTTACGAAATACAGGCGTTAGATAATTTTATCCACTTAACTACTCTTAGATATATTACGGTTGCAGATAGTAAACCTAGAAAATTAACAGTCGATCAATCCTGCTGATTAAACAAGATAAATCTCTCCAATCAAATGCATCTGATCCAACAATTACTACATCAAATCACGTCAGTTGGAACTAAAATTGTACGGAAGAGAATTGAGACCTTTTTCTCGATTGTGGAGGTTTGAACAGGAGCACCACTAGACAAGGGCTGTGACGACGGCACTACTTGACGCTTCTTAAGCAAGTTTTCCTCTCTCTTGTTTTTACGGATCTCAACCATGTTGTCCTCCCTCCTCCGCCTTCCCTCCTCCGCATCTACGGCCACCTTGTACCGGTTCCGGCGAACCTCAGTCCTGGCGCTAGGTCTCAGGGACATGATTGTTGGCTGATTGATATGATTTCAACTCAAAAATCCAAACCCTATGATTACAAACACATATGAAAATTCAATCGATGGATAAATAATTGAAGTCGATCGACATACCTGAACAGAAAAAGTAGGAATAGATCGATTTGATTATTAAGATGAATTGGATTACTGGAGTTTTCTAAATTCATAATTGACCCTTCAACTTTCAAATATTTTACAATTATGGCACGATAATTTGACCCCTTTCTTAGAACGATCCATTAATATACAATTTCTTACATGTCACGTCACCTTCATAAATTATCTAAAAATTATCGTCCATTACAATGATTTCTTATTAATTTTTTAAGTGACATCTTATCATAAAATGTTTTAATCAAATAACAACAACAATTAAATATCATTTACTTTAATTTAATATCAGCTAAACCACAAGGGTGGTGCCTGATTGGTTGAGCTTGGCTTCAAAGATCAAAAGTATCAAGAGGTCTCGGGTTCAAATCCAAAGAGAAATAAATCTCCTTATGGCCATGGAGGTTCAAATGCGATGACTCTGGGTTATCTGCAAAGCAGGTGGTCACCCTGAAATTAGTCGGCTCGCATAGCAGGTTGGATATCCAGGTTATTATAAAAAATTAATATCAGCTAACTGATTAAAACCAAAGAACAAATGGTCATGAAATTAATGGAAATGGATCACATAACAACTACTGAACCACAAAAAAGATTGTACGAAAACAACTTCAAAAAATTTAAACAGTTTTATATGTGTTAAGTTTGTATTTTTATTATGTAATGTATTTTATTGTATTGTAATATAAATTATATTATCCTTAACATATTAATGTTAAATTTATAAGAAAATCGAATATAATGTTAAATTTCTAACTTAATAAATAAAAAAATTATATCAATATTAATTAACGATCATATTGTTTTTTATAATCAAAATATTTTTTAATAAAGTATTAACATGTTTTTTATGTGCTACACAAAACATAAAAGTTTCATTAATTTTTTTAATAATTTTCATTTTTTTCTTTAATTAGAAATACAGAGGTTTTTCATATTTTTTTATTGTTTTTTATAATAGGTATATCTGCTTTCGAGAGGTGTTTTCGTTCATTTTATCTGGTTTCGGTCGATTTTGTTTTTTTCTGGTTGGTTTTGTAGTTTGTAGTTATAACTTGGTCCCATTTTTTGTTTCTTTAATAATATTGTGTTATTCTTTTAAAAACATGTATTTTTGGTTTAAAAGTCATGATATTTTTTTTGCTTAAAAAGAGTCATAATATAAATTGTAATGAAAAATATTTAATAAAAAAACACAATTTTTTATAGATACTAGAAGGGTACTCGTACAATGCAGCAAGATAAATCTTCATTTTAATGTTTAGTTTTAATTCTTTATCTTTATCGATATAATACGATTTTATTTGGTTTTGAGAAAGCGATAATATTTTTATTTTTGTATGAAATATAAATTTGAATATAGCATAAAAAATTTAAAAAAATAAAACAATATTAGTATCAAATTAACTATTTAATAATTCTCGTTTTTTTATGTAACTTCTTTAATTCAATTTTTTATTATAATTTAATTTTTAGATTTAATAACAAAGTAATTTATTTTTCGTTTAACAATATAATTTTTTATAAAGATAATAATTAAACATTCTGTTAGAACTCAGTGATTATCTAAATTATATTTTAGATTTTCTATATTTAAAATGAATGTTTATACTGTATTTGATTATGTTTATCTACAGTTAGTTACACGAATTTAGAAATGAAACTTTAATAAGTTATATTTACGTAAAATTACTTCTAATCTTGAATTTTAAGTAATATGCATCAATAAACAGTAGTTAATGCATTAAAATAGTTAATAATATTTTTTGTCAATAAGTTATACTTACGTAAAATTACTTCTAATCTTGAATTTTAAGTAATATGCATCAATAAACAGTAGTTAATGCATTAAAATAGTTAATAATATTTTTTGTCAAATTTTTATAATATAATATAGATTGCATTGGTAGATGCAAGTCACTTATATTTGGTGGATACTAAAACGAAGCTAGTAAGTTGGGTGATCTCATTTCTGTAAAGATGAGGGACCATTTTGATACTAAAAAGTTAAATGGAGGCTAATTTGTATAGAATATGAAGTTTATAGTTAAAAGTGTAATTACCACAAAGTCCAGGGCCAAATGATGAAATCCAACCCAAGAACAAGCGCTTCATAAGCTAATTACGGTTATTTTCGGTTTTTGTAAAGTTTGGATTTTAGACAGATAAAATATATATTCGTTGTTTTCGTTTGACCAAAGTCAAAACGAGTGAAAACTGAGAAATATTAATATTAGTGTTTTTAATGTAACTGACATAAAATATTAAGCTAGTTGTTTATTAAAAAATTCAAGATTTATCTAGTATTTTATTGTACTAGTGTGGATACCATACGTAACATGAGTACTTTGGTTAATGATTTAAATATTGTCTACATAAATATATGTTTGTTGTTAATAGAATCATTAATAAATAATATTAAATAATTCAAAAAATTTAATAAAATCTAATTAGTGAAATTTTAATATATAAATATATATATATATATATATTTGCTTAGAAATAAAGTTATAAAATTAAATAAAATGAGTAATAATAACGACGAAGGTTTGGATAATTCATGTATCGTTTGTATGATTGATGATGATGTTTTTTTATTTTAAAAAAAAGAATGATACATCTGCCGATTTTTATTAAGAAATAAATAAGTGTACGTTTAAATCACACGATAACTAATTATATGTACAAAAAATGTGGTAAATAAAAACTTAGTCTATAAACAATATGAAAAGATATTAACAGATCATTAATACATATAAATTACTATAGAGAATAATTCATTATTATAAGACGAATGATGTCTACAAATAACAAAAACAAATACTCCATCTGTCTCAAAATAAGTGTCCTCATTTTTATTTTAGTTTATCTCAAAGTAACTGTTCAATTTCAAAAAGTAATGTATATTTTCCAACTCTACTCTTAATTATGAGTTAGAGAATTCATTAATCTCTCAATTATGAATGATAGAATTGTCATTTAGTTAATTAAAAAGTGTAATAATTACACATGTAAAAAATTATGGATATATATTTTGGGACTTAAACTTGTATTAATACAAATTTCAAAATACAAATCAATAAATAAATGTTTTCAAATACTAATTAATAAATATTATTTACTATCATTAATATTCTAATTATTATATTGATGATATATATATATATATATATTACATGGAGAGAGAGGTTGCATTTTATAAGTTYGAAKTCAATGTAAATTAATAAATATTGATCAATTAATATTATTTATCGTCAYTAAATTTTAAATTATAGAGAGAGAGAGAGGAAGAGATTAATATAACGTAAATTAAAAGAGTAAAATAAATTGATTTATATATATGAATGATTGTAATAAGCTTTTCTAGATATATATATATATATATATATATAGATAATAATATTAAAATTAATAAAAATGAATTTTTTAGCAATTATATATATGTGTGTGTGTGTGTTTGTGTGTTTGAGGGAGATGACAATCAAATGAGAGCTACAAAAAAGATTATAAATTTATAAAAATTGATATAAATAATTATAATTTCTGTGATTTAAGATACTATTTTACATCAAAAACTATGATTTAAGATACTATTTTACATATTTTTGTGTTTCATTTTATGAAAAATAATAATTAATGTGATGGCTTTATTTTTTTTTTATCAAAAACTATGATTTAAGATACTATTTTACATATTCTTGTGTTTTCACTTTATGAAAAAATTACATGTGATTTTATTTTCTTCCTTACACCATCTCTGACCAACACTAAAATACTAAAAAACAGGAGTAAAAATATTGATCTTTATATTTGAATTTAATGAAGTAGGCCTCTGTAATCAAATATTAATATTTTATTCAATTTTTATAATTATATATGTATATGGAATATTTTTTAGTAAGTTTATAATTTTTTTATTTTATGTTTGCAAATGATACATTATATTTAAATAATTAATTTGTTTATTAAAAATGAAAATTAGTAACAACTAAAATATGAATAACTTTATATTCAACAAAATAAAACTTAAACATAACATTTGTATATCATAAAATACTTGAGTAAATGAAAATTTTCATTAGCAATTTTTTTAAATAAAACATGATATTTAATTTACTTTTGGATCCATGTTATCTTTTACGATGAATTATTGTAATTTAGGGGTCGTTTACCAAACACTTACCCAGTAAAAGTCTACCGGTAAAATTTAACACTATCATTTACTTATCGGGTAAGACTTTTAGTTCACCAAAATGTTACCGTATGCAACAATTTACTCAGTAAACGCTTACCATGGTAATAATGGTTGTCCTCACTTATCGAGGCAAGACTTTTGGTCCTTGTCTCGCTCTTACCGAATAAGATTCTTGGTCCTTACCATATTCATCCGGTAAGGTAATATGACTTAGTAACCGCTTACCTGGGTAAACGTTTAGTAAACGGCCCCTTAGTTTGCTTTAATGTAATATTTATTAATTAAAAATTGTCATTTTAATTAGTGATGTTTTATTAAATAAATTATTTTAAAATTCAAGTGATAATTATTTGTTGATTATAAAAAGTAATTATATAGTGTAATTGTTATATTTTTAATAAAAAAATGTAATAATAAATACATATATTATTTTATTAGTATTATAATGTTAAAGATGTTTTTAGTTTGTTTTTTAGTTGCGGTTGAAGTTGTTGTTTTTAGTGTTCAAATGATCCATCATTTTTAGTGTTTTTTAGCGGCTGGGTTGGAAAATGCCCTTTGTGAAACGAAAAATACAACTTAGAATATTCACATGATGAAATAAATAAATTTGAAACTATCACATTATAAAACAAATATATGTGAAACAATATCTTAAATCCTAACATTTGATAAAAAAAATCATGTAAAAATATTTTCAAATCGACTGTCATAGGTTTGTAACATTTTTTGTGGTTCTCATTTGATTTGGACCATATATGTATATGTGTGTGTGTATGGAAGGAGATATGTCAGTTGTTTTTAATATAAGTTAAAAAATAAAAAATAAAAAGTTTAACAATTATATGTGTTGAAAATAATTAAAAATAACTGAAAAATGGAAAGAAAAAAAAAACAAGAAAGAAGTTTCAACAATTAATTTTTTGTTTCAACAATTAATGTGTTGAAAGTATTTTGAATAAAAAATAAAAATGAGAGAAAAAAAGATAAATATGAAAGATGGATTTACGATGATAAAAGATTAAAAAAGATAACATTTTTGTTTCTTATTAAATTTGGATTTTACCTTTATGAGAATATAAGTAGACAGGGTAAAAAAGAATTTGCGGTGATAAAAGCATTTTGTTAATAAATACATAAGTAAGTTAAAATGAAACATAATTGATTAATTGCGAACTAATGTTATGTAATGCAATAAAATACAATACAATGAATCAATATAATAATGAAATTTTCATTATAAAATCATGTCCATATAGCGATCCTAAAGATGGGATGTAGAGTGAAAATCAAATATTGAATAATATGAAATGAAATAAGAGTAATGGAATATAGTATCCATTAATGATGAAAAAAATTGTACAATGTAAGACATATAAGCAAGAATGCAATCTATATTAGGTGAATCTAATAGAAGAAAACTAAACCTTAATAGAAGAAAGCTATCGTGGAGTGCTTAAAAAAACATAGTTTTTAGGGTTATAATGTTGCCATGTCATACTCAGTGATTTCTCTTTTAATATATATATATATATATATATATATATATATATATATATATTGATTAGTGGGTCTCAATGTTTATTCTATATTTAAACATTTAATCTGTTGTTTATAGGTTAATTTTATGCAATTTAGACTAGGCATGCTAATTCGGCTCGAGTCCTCGACCTATTGGAGAAACCGGTTCACCCACCCCCGAGGCCGAAGATGCCCAGTATAAACATGTACTAGGTCAGGGGCCGAGAATCCCCAACAAGTCGAAAACTGTTGGACTGTGGAGCTCCAACATTCAACCAATTCAGGAAAAAAAAGTCGTGATCAAATAGTTCCTTTTTCTTAGTTGTCTTTTCATAGTAGCGGGTGTGTGCTTTCTTTGTAATGGCTAAAAAAGCTATTAGATGAGTTGTTATGAATAAGAAACAATTTTGTTGTGTTGGGTCCACTTTAAATAAGCCTACTGTTTGATTGCATCTTTTTTCTACAGTTGGTACTAGAGCTCCATCAAGGGCCTGATTTATGAGAGTAGACAAACATAAATGACTTTGTGAGAGAAACACGAGCAACTGTGACGGAAACAAGAGCGTGACTGTAAATACAAAAGCTTCTTCGACAAGAGAAAATAGAGGAACCAAGTATGTCGAGTAAGGACATACCCATGGAGACTACGAACATCAGAAAATGTTAATGGAAAATATTCTTCGAAAGAACGGTGGAGAGAATTTGAAAATTCTTGAAACGTAGGAAGGTGGAACAATAACTGAATACGTGGCCAAATGATGCGAGAATCACATATTGTCGAGAAAATCTTGAGGACACTTACAAATAAGTTCAACTACATTGTGGTGTTGATAGAGAAGTCAAAATACATCACTCATCTCACTATTGATGAACTTCAAAGTTTGTTGATAGTCCACGAACATAAACGCATAGGAAGGTTACAAAAGAACATATGTTGAAGATTACTAAAGAAGAAGGATCAAAGAGAGGTCACTGTGGAATGCTATCGGGGTTGAGGAAAAGGAAGATTCTCACCAAGTAAGGCCACCTTGGATGCTATAATGGCCTAAACCGAGACATTTTAGTTTGAGTGTCTAGATAGGGAAAAAGGGCCAAATTTGTAGAAATGGATGAAGAGGGGGATCTTTTTCTTATAGCATATATCAAAAGTCATGGCATTTCAGTTGAGGAGGTATGGTTCTATGATTCCGGGTGTAGTAATCACTTGAGTGGTAACAAAGATTGGTTCACAAAATTGGATGAGAGCTTCAGGTACACTGTTAAGCTAACATGATAGTCGAATCAATGTGACAGGAAAAGGAAGTATTCACATGAAGGTCAATGGCATAACATAGGTAATCACCAATGTCTACTATATTCCTGAACTCAAAACTAACCTACTCAGTGTAGGCCAAATGTAGGAGAAAGGACTGACCATCCTGATTCAACACAACATGTTTAAAATATCTCAACCAAGAAGTAGTCTGATTATGCAATCTGAAATGAGTGGGAATCATATGCTCTATTTCAATGTAGCTTTGGCAGCCAAGACTTAGAAGTATTATCATACTCAAGTAGAAAGAAGCACGATTGTGGTATTCTCAGTTTGGTCACCTATAGTAAAAAGGCCTCAGAACACTAGTTTGTAATTGAATGGTTAAAGGGATTTAAAAACGCCTCAAAAGTTGTGATTGCCTAGCAGGAAAGCAACAACGAGATAACATTCCAAAGAAGTCTTCTTGGGGAGAAACATAGAAGCTACAACTTATACACTCAAAATTTATGGTCCTATAATTCCTACTTCTAACAGCGAAAAGGTATATTCTTATATCTATAGATGACTTCTTTCGGAAGACTTCATAAATTCAAAAATTCAAGAGTTTGGTGAATGAAAAATCAGAAACACTTCATAAAATCAAGAACTTGGTTGAGAACGAAGCAGGACTAGCGTCAAATGTTTGAGGACATACAAGGGTGGAGAGTTCAACTTAAACGAGTTCACAAAATTCTACGATGAGCAGGGCAATAATTGATAACTTACAGCAATGTATACGTAGCAATATAACAGAGTAGTTGAATGCAGAAATAGGACAACCATGAATATGGTTCATTCTATGTTAGACGAAAAATAGATGGTGAAAGAATTCTGGGTGAAAGTAGCAAACTAGTCAGTGCATATCTCCACATATGTCCAAATTTAGCACTCAAAAACATGACCCCTTAAGAGACCTGGTGACATGTGAAGCCAAAAGTAGATTATTTTTGAATATTTGGATGTTTGGGTTACGTTCATGTTCCAGATCAAAAGAGACATAAACTTGATGAAAAAAGCAAATTCTTTCGGTGTGAGAAAAAAAATCCAAGGCATACAGGTTTGTTTCACAAGGAAGATCACCGTCGAGATGCAAAGTTTGATGAAAATGAAGGCTAGAAATAGGAAAAGACTCAAAAAGAAAAGAAAAGAAAAGAAAATAAGTGTGCTTGAGTAGCCAGATAGTGATGACAACAAATAAGGAGGGTAAACAGAAGATTCTTATAACTCGATGACTTTAGGGTCAAGTTCCAATACGAGATGAGTCCGTCAAACACACCAAGAAACACTATCCCAAGTTATCCAAGTGAAAGAATTCTAAGAAATCCTAGTGAAAGGGTTTGGAGAGCTCCTACACTGTTGACTGAATAAGTTCTAGGTGATGATCTTTTTGAAGAAGAAGATGCAGCCACGATGGTCTAGTTTGAAGACCTTTCACCTATGATGAAGCAGTGAAAGATCAAAAGTGAAGAGAGGTGATGATGAAAGAGATAGAGTTGATAGAAAAAATAAGACCTGGTAACTCACAATATTACTATAACAATGTAAGGTTGTTGGTACCAAATGGATCTTCAAGACAAAGCTGAAAGAAATGGGTGAGATTGAGAAGCACAAGGCAAGAATCATGGTCAAAGAGTACTTGCAGCAGTATGGGATTGATTATACAAAGTTTTTCGCTCATGTTGCTCGTTTTGATACCATTCGAGCTATTCTAGCAACCGTGGCTCAGAAAAATTGAGGTGTTTCAAATGGACATCAAGAGGGTGTTTCTAAAAAAGGAAGTTAGAAGAAAAGGTGTTTATTCAACAGTCAATTGGCTTTGAAGTAAAAGGAACATAAGAAAAGGGTACAAGTTATACACAATGCTCTACGAACTGAAACAGACGCCCAAAGCCTGGTACAATTGCGTTGAGTCTTATTTCATCAAAGAAGGTTTCAAAAGATGCACCAGTGAGCATACACGCTTTACAAGAGAAAAGAAGGGAGGTACATTACTTGTAGTGAGTTTATATGTAGATGTTTGATTTGTACAGAAAACTATAAAAGGGCCTGTGAAGAGTTTAAAAGGTCCATGATGACAGAGTTCGACATGTTAAACCTTGGAAGATGATACATTTTCTGGAATGGAAGTATTAAAAAACTATAAAAGAATTTTATATGTCAAATGAGATATGCAAAAGAAATCTTGTGAAGGTTTGGTATGGAAAACAACAATCCCATTGAAAATCCAACAATGCAAGGAACGAGGATTTCCAGTGACAAGAAGGGAACAAGAGTTGATGTTATAAGGTTCAAACAAGTAGTTGGGAGTCCGATGTTCTTAAAAACAACAAGATTGGATATTATTTATAGAATGAGCTTAATAAGCAGATATTGTTAAATATTAAGCTAGCAATGGTAGTTGGTCGTTATTACAATTGACTGTTATGGTGGCTATTAGCAGTTTATTTCTGAAGTGGTATGTGATAGTTATTTAACTGTCATATCTGTTGATAGGGTCGTGTCTGTTGTCAAGGGTTGTGTCCCTTGATTATGTTTTATATTGGTCCTATGTGTCTTGTTTAGATTGATCGATTTTTAATGAAATAAACAATATAGTTGGTGTGTGATTTTGGTTCCAACAATGCTGACAGTTTTGGTTCCAACAATGTGGCATCAGAGCTTGGTTTCACAATGGCCTCAACTTCAAGCAATATCATACATCATCCTCTTCCCAAACTGAATGGGAAGAATTACCACCATTGGAGCATCCAAATGAGGGTGTTGTCCGAATCTCAGGATTCATGGGATATCATCAACCAAGGTATTGATGATCTTATAGAAATAAACAACTTTACAGAAGAACAAGAAGGAGAAATCAGAGAGTTAAAGAAGAAAGACAAGAAAGCACTATATGTGATTTATCAAGCAGTAGATGAAGCAGTCTTCGAGAGAATTTCTACTTCAGAAACATCAAAAGAAGCGTGGGACATGTTGCATAGAACCTACAAAGGGGAAGAAAAGGTTAAAACAATAAGAATTCAAACTCTCAGATGTGAGTTTGATGGTTTAAAAATGAAAGAATTTGAAATTGTCGAAGATTTCTACAACAGAACCATATTGGTATTGAATCAACTACATTTTAATGGGGAGATTATAGTAGACAGAAGAGTAGTGGAAAAGATTTTGAGAAGCCTAACGAAGAAGTTTGAGTATGTACTAGTGGTTATAGAAGAATCAAAGTACATTTCGGTTATGTCCCTTGAAAGACTTCTTGGAATCTTGCAATCCCACGAATTGAGAATGAAACAATTTGACAACCCATATGAACAAGCCTTTCAATTGCAGTCCCCAAATCCTCAAGAAAGAAACATAATCCAATTAAGGGAACCACAGATAGATTTCAAAGGCAGAGGCAAACCACCTCCTATGCAATGTTATCATTGCCAAAAACTTGGACACATAGCCAAATTTTGCAGGAAAAAGGATTGCAAAAGAAAGAGAGAACAATTTCATCAATATTGAAGACAATGAAGACACAATGTTTATGATCTTAAGCACATTGGAATTACCTACTGATGACACCTGGTATATGGACAGTGGGTGCAGCAATCACATGACTGGGAATAAGGATTTCTTCACTCAATTAGACAAAACACATAAGAAGGAGGTTAAAACAGAAGATGACAAGAGGTTAAACGTACAAGGCATAGGTGATATCCTAGTAAAAAAAAGAAGTGGACAAAAGAAAATACCAAGTGCATATTATGTCTCTGGTTTGAAACAGAACTTGCTGAGTGTAGGGCAACTCCTACAAAAAGGGTATGAGCTTCAATTCAAAGGTGAGTCCTGTGATATTAAAGATCAGTATGGTGGCTTAATTAGGAAAATAATATGACAGGAAATAAAATGTTTCCCATAAAATTCAAAGAGGACACTTTGTTCTCTTTTCACTTATCCACAAAACAAAACTCCCTATTATGGCATCACAGATTTGGTCATGCCAATCTTGGCTACCTAAGTTACATGCAGAGGCATAATTTAGTGAAAGGGATGCCTGCTACGAACAAGATTGATGAAATCTGTTAAAGTTGCATGGTTGGAAAGCAAGCAAGAGAGTCATTCCCTCAAGAAGGAGCATGGAGAGCCTCAAAATCTCTTGAACTCATCCACACAGATGTGTGTGGACCCATGAAGACTCTGTCCATAGGTAGAAATAGGTACATTATGACATTCATAGATGATTTTAGTAGAAAGTTATGGGTATATTTTTTAAAAGAAAAATCTGAAGTCTTTGCTCATTTCAAAACTTCAAGGTTTATGTTGAAAAGTAGAGTGCTAATCTAATCAAATCTCTTAGATCAGATGGGGTGGGGAGTACAACTCTGCTTATTTTGTTGATTTCTTAAAAGAAAATGGTATTCACCATCAAGTAACAACTAGATATACTCCACAACAGAATGGGATAGCAGAAAGGATCAATAGAACTCTGATTGAAAAGGCCAGAAACATACTTATAGGTAAGAATCTGCACCATTCCTTTTGGGCAGAAGTTGTGGCCTGTGCCTGTTATCTATTGAACAGAACCACTACAAAAGGTCTATCCAATATAACACCACAGGCAACATGTGGTGGCTACAAACCAATTGTAGGCCATCTAAGAACTTTTGGATGTATTGCTTATGTGCATATACCTAAACAGAAAAGGACTGAACTAGATGATAAGTTTGAAAAAACTATTTTCATAGGATATAGTGACAGGTCCAAGGCCTACGAACTCTATAATCCTATAAAAAAAGAATACTATCATAAGTAGGGATGTGATGTTTGAAGAAGGGAAAGGATGGAATGATCCATCAAGTCAAGAAGACAACACCACACATATATTGGAAGAGGATCAAGTCCAGAAGGATGAAGATTCTGAACAGATTGATCATAATGTCAACAGTCATGATACTCCTAACATATCTCAAAACACAGACAACACAGAATCTCTTGAATCCTCCACTGAAAGTTCTCCTAAAAGAGGATACAAGAGCCTGAGGGACATCTACAATGATCCAAGAAGCTTGGATTTCAATAATACTGCAGATTTTGTATTGTTTTAATAGATGCAGATCCTATGACTTTTAAGGAAGCCTATAAAGACACTAAATGGAAAGATGCAATGAACAAAGAGATGGAATCTATCATCAAGAACAACACTTGGAATTAGTCAATCTCCCAAATGGACATAAATCCATTGGAGTTAAATGGATTTATAAGACAAAATTAAATGAGAAAGGTGAAGTAGATAGATCTAAAGCAAGGTTGGTAGTAAAGGGATACAAACAGAAGCATGGAATAGATTATCAAGAGGTTTTTGCTCCTGTTATAAGGTTGGAAACAGTCAGACTGGTTTTGGATCTAGCTGCACAAAACAAGTGGCAAGTACATCAAATGGATGTAAAGTCTTCTTTCTTAAATGAATTTATGGAAGAAAATGTCTACATAGATCAACCTGAAGGCTTTGTAAAGAAAGAAAAAGAGCACAAAGTTTGTCACTTGAAGAAAGCCTTGTATGGCTTAAAGCAAGCTCCAAGAGCCTGTTATAGCCGAATTGAAAACTACTTTACAACAAAAGGCTTCAACAAATGTTCTCAGGAACATACTCTCTTCACTCAAAAGATAAAGGTATGATCCTCATGGTATGCATCTATGTAGATGATTTAGTTTTTACAGGAAATTCAAAGAAACTGATAGAAGACTTCAAAGAAAATATGAAGCATGAATTTGAGATGACTGATATAGGTCTACTACATTATTTTTGGGGATTAAAGTAAAGTAAGATATGAAGGGCATCAAGATATCACAACAGAGGTATGCTAAAACTCTTTTAGACAAATTTAATTTGAAACAAGCTACTTCCTCCCTCACACCTATGGAATTTGGACTCAAATTACATAAGGATGATAAAGAAGAATTCATAGACGCCAGTATGTATAGAAGTTTGGTAGGCAGTCTGATGTACTTGACTGCCACCAAACCAGATATTGTCTTTTCTATGAGCATCATAAGTAGGTACATGGAAGTACCAAAAAGGAGCCATTGGGAGGCAGAGAAAAGGATACTCAAATATGTCAAAGGAACTATAGATCATGGCATCACATACTCAAGGACAGAGGACTTCAAACTCACTGATACAGTGACAATGACTATGGTGGTAGTATGGACGATGGAAGGAGCACTGCTGGTTATGTGTTCGATTTGGGAAATGGAGCAATATCTTGGAAGACCAAGAAATAAAGTGTTGTGGCCCTATCCTCAACAGAAGCATAGTACATGTCTCTTTTTGTTGTTGGTTGTCAAGCCCTATGGCTTAGAGCCATTCTAAAAGAACTGCAACACATTCAAGAGGAACCTACAACTATATTCTACGACAACATGTCAGCCATTGCACTCACCGAGAATCCCCATGTTCCATGGTAAGAGTAAGCACATCAGAATAAAATTCCATTTCATACGAGAGTTGGTATCAAACGGAGAAGTAAAGATTGTGTTCTTGAAGAAATTGGTAATCAGAGAGATTATGCTTTCTCTCTTAATATCTCATTCCAAACCAATTGTCGAAATAAATACAAGAGGAAAAGCTAGAAACAAGAAAAGGCTAGCAAAAACAAGGAAAGGCAGCAAACAATCCTAAATCAAAGGAGAGAAGAAATCAACAAAATAAATAAGCGATCCTCAGTAATCAGTAGTTAAAAATACCGGAATATACGATACGATATAATCCAANAATCAAAGGAGAGAAGAAATCAACAAAATAAATAAGCGATCCTCAGTAATCAGTAGTTAAAAATACCGGAATATACGATACGATATAATCCAATATTCCCCCTCAAGTTGGAGCGTGTAAATCTTGCATGCCCAACTTGACAAGTAAGCTTCGAAGGTGTTGAGCTCCTAATGGCTTGGTAAGAAGATCGGCAATTTGGTGCTTTGTATCAATATACGTTGGGTGAACTTCTTTTGACTCGACTCGTTCACGAACAAAGTAGCAATCCATTTCTACATGCTTTGTTCTTTCATGAAAGACGGGGTTGTTCGCAATGTGTTTAGCAACCTGATTGTCACAAAATAGGGTAGTACCTTCCGCAGGGGTTTCATTAAGTTATGTAAGTAATGACCGTACCCACACTACTTCACTAACCGTGGTTGCCATGGCTCTATACTCTGCTTCAGCCGAGGAACGGGAAACGACTGATTGCTTCTTAGATTTCCATGAGATAGGAGCACCGCCGAGAAGGAGTAAGTACCCGGTACGAGATCGTCTCGAGAGGGAACTCCCAAGCCAATTAGCATCACAATAAGAGACAAGTTTCAGACCTCCTGTTCATGGTAACAAGATGCCTTGACCTAGTGTTGACTTCAAGTATCTTAAGACACGAGTAGCAGCGTTCATATGGTTTTGTCGAGGATCAGACATGAATTGACTTAACACATTGACAACGTATGTAATATCTGGACGTATGGCTTGTAAATATAACAATCTTCCAACCAAGCGTCTGTACTTGTTTGTTTCAACTTTCTGCTCTTCTTCACCTCTGTCAAGTTTGAGATTTTGCTCCATGGGAAAACCACTTGGACGACATCCCTGCAAACCACTATCCTCCAAAATGTCAAGTGTATACTTACGTTGACTAAGGACCAAACCATCCTTCRTGCGAGCCACTTCTATACCCAAAAAGTACTTCAAAGTACCAAGGTCTTTTATGCTAAACCTTTCATGAAGATGGGATTTTGTGTACTGAATCATGCTTATGTCATTTCCAGCAATAATCACATCGTCAACATAAATCAAGGCTGTCACGAGAACCTCATTTTGCTTATACACAAATAACGAGTAATCTGCCCTGGATTGGGTAAAATCGAGCTCCAACAAGGCACTTGTAAACTTATGGTACCAATTACACGACGCTTGTTTGAGACCGTATAATGACTTTTTGAGCCGACAAACACGTGTATCATTGTCTTTCGAGAACYCTTGCGGGAGTTTCATGTAGACCTCCTCGTCAAGATCACCATGCAAGAACGCATTATTGACGTCAAGTTGGTGTATGATCCAGTCCTTTTTCACAGCCAAGGTAAGAAGKGTTCGCATTGTTACTAATTTTGCAACAGGGGCGAAGGTGTCGTGGTAATCCAYGCCCTCCATTTGTGTAAAACCCTTCGCCACGAGCCTAGCTTTGTAGCGTTCGATTTCACCATTGGGCTTATATTTGATCTTGTACACCCATTTGGAATCTATGGCCTTCTTTCCATCAGGCAACTGTTYAAGAYACCATGTTCCATTCTCTTCAAGAGCCTTAATCTCTCGTTTCATGGCATCTCSCCATCTTTCATCTTGTGATGCCTTAAAGAAAGTTTTGGGCTCATCATGTGACGTGATGGCCGAAATAAAAGCTTTGTGTCTGTTAGAAAACTTGTCATATGAAATATAATGAGCTAGAGGATGTACCGTAGAGGGAGCTTGATCGGAGCTTGGGTGTGCATGGTCGACAGAAGGAGGGACATTCACCTCATAATCTTTAAGACGAGCTGGTTGGGTCTTGGTCCGCTAAGACGTGCGGCCCAAAGTACTGTGAGCGGGCTGCTGTGGGTGATCGTCGTTGGGCCGTGGGTCGCCATTGGCCTGTGTTGGTTTGCATGGTGGACTATTAGGTTCATCGACTTGTATGAGGGGTCCATACTACCGATTGCCTCTTGTTCAAGGACCACACTGGGATTATTTTGTGTATTTTCATCACAACAACTCCCATCATTCTATGTTATATTTGATTTGTTGGTCTCAGCATGGCATTCATGCCCAAGAACTTGTTGGTATTCAGTGAGAATCTCATCATCTCCTAGATCAACATTGTCCTTACGATTTGAGAATGGAAATACATTTTCCATGAATTTCACATCCCTGCTAACGATGAGTTTCCCCTTCTCTAAATCGTAGATTTTATAGCCTTTTGTGCCAAAAGGGTATCCCAAAAAAACTCCTGCCTTTCTTCTAGGAGCAAATTTATCTCCTTTTGTTTCGATGTTCCAGAAATATGCTAAACATCCCAGGACACGCATGTGATCATAAGTAGGTTCCCTTCCAAACATAATCTCATAAGGTGTTTTGTATTTGATTACCTTGGATGGTAACCTATTGATGATGTATGCAGCTGTTAAGACACATTCCCCCCAAAACCTTATGGGTAACTTCCCTTCGAACCTTAAGGCACGTGCTATTTCTAAGAGGTGTCTGTGTTTTCTTTCCGCTACCCCATTTTGCTGTGGGGTGTGTGGACATGTGGTCTCGAGTTCGATGCCATGATCGGTGTAGAAGTTTCTCATGCGATTGGAGGTAAATTCTCCTCCATTATCACATCTGATTCGTTTTATGTTCCTTTTAAATTGCGTTTGGACAAGACTATAAAAAATGATCAAGTAGTCGCTTGCCTCATATTTATGTTTGATTATGTAAACCCAAATGGCCCTACTATAGTCATCGACTATAGTGAGAAAATAACTCCCATGTGTAAGCGAAAAGGTTCTATAGCCACCCCAAATATCACAATGAATCATATCGAAACAAKCATTCGTCTTTATTGTRCTTRTTTGAAAAGGAAGTCTAGTTAATTTTGCCTTTAAACAAGAATCACAAATATCTTCYTTAGAATTATGACTAGTAACCTTACAAAAAGGAATATGAGACAACTTGCCATTCGATGGGTGACCAAGCCTTTTATGCCATTGATTTGAGGTTGTTACCGCCATAGTTTTCCGATCTTCTTGCATGACCCTCATTCTGTAAAGTCCGCCAATGCACTTACCCATTCCAATCAAGTTCCTCGTCTTCAAGCCCTGTATGACAAAGAAATCCGGGAAGAAAGTGATGGCACATTGCAAATCTTTTGTTAATCGACTAACTGACAAGAGATTGCATTTGAAATTTGGTATAAAAAGAACCCCTTTGACTTTGATCCCCCCTTTAAAAATAAGTTCATCGTTTCCCTCTACGGGAACGGTTTCACCATTTGGGATGGTGACCGGTGTTTCTTTGTTACCTGTAAAAAGGTTCTCAAGAGACTCCCGATCATAGGTCATATATTCGGTTGCCCCTGAGTCAAGTATCCAGTCACCTTTGTCGTTAAATTTACCTGCCATATTTGCCCTTGGAGCGCTGTTAGTTTCTGGTCGCCGATCTTACCGAACATTTTGAGAAACATCTCATATTGTTCATCGTTTATCCCTGGTATCTTGTTGGTACTAGCTTCGGCCAAGGCTGCCTTCGGCTTTATCACCTCCTTCTTTCCCTTTCCCGGCCACCAATCTGGGTAACCGACAAGCTTGAAACACCCGTCTCGAACATGCCCGTCTCTTCCACAAAAGGTGCAGTGTCCTGTCTTGTCGATCTTTTGCCAAGGCCTTTTGTGGTTCTGGTTGTCACGGCTAACTTGCGACGAAGCTTGGAAAGTCGCCGCATTAGGAGTGGACGTAGTCCTTTTTCCAGCCGCAATGTTTCGCTGTTGTTCGTCCTCGGATACTAGATGGTATGCCGTTCCAAGGCTTGGTGTTGGCTTTGTAGCAAATATTTGAGTTCTCATAACAGAGAACTCGGCATCGAGGCCCATCAAAAACTCATAGTCTTTCCTTTTCCTTGAGTTCTGTAATCTTTTTCCTAACATTGCAACTGTAGCCATTACATTCACACCGTGGTGTCGGCAAGACGGAGTCGATCTCATCCCATATGCTTCTTAGCTTGATGAAATAGGCTGAAACAGAGGCTCCTTCTTGACGCGTCTGCGTGACTGATTGCTTTAGTTTGTATGCTCTTGGAGCACTCTCCTTCCCAAACCTCTCATGCAGGTCATTCCAGATTTCGAGGGCTGTGTTAGCGTACTTCACGCTGCTTCGTATCTCCTTCTCCATAGCAGTGGTGAGCCATCCTTTGATCATGGCGTCTCACCGCATCCATTGCATATACTTGCCATCATTCTTGTTAGGTTTGAGAAGAGAGCCGTCGACAAAACCAATCTTGTTCTTTGCGAACAAAAAATTGGTCATCTCCTGGCTCCAATCATTGAAGTTGTTATCGGTAAGATTTTCGTTTACATGGAGTTGTTTCGGGTAGTCGGAAGGATGTAGATAATATGGAGAATTGGTGTCGATTGATTCTCCATTGTTTTGGGAGTTTTCCGGTTTATCGCCGGCCATAAGGGTTTTGCTGTTTATGATCTAAATTGCATCGAACCTTGCTCTGATACCATGAAGAAATTGGTAATCAGAGAGATTATGCTTTCTCTCTTAATATCTCATTCCAAACCAATTGTCAAAATAAATACAAGAAGAAAAGCTAGAAACAAGGAAAGGCTAGCAAAAACAAGGAAAGGCCAACAAACAATCTTAAATCAAAGGAGAGAAGAAATCAACAAAATAAATAAGCGATCCTCAGTAATCAGTAGTTAAAAATACCGGAATATACGATACGATATAATCCAANAATCAAAGGAGAGAAGAAATCAACAAAATAAATAAGCGATCCTCAGTAATCAGTAGTTAAAAATACCGGAATATACGATACGATATAATCCAATAGTTATGTGTTTCCAAAGATTAGCTTGCAGATTGTTTCACTAAAGCTCTACAAGTTGGACTCTTCATGCATATGAAAAAGAACTTGGGTGTCAAACCATTCTAGCTTAAGGGGGTGTGTTAAATATTAAGCTAGCAATGGTAGTTGGTCGTTATTACAGTTGAGTGTTATGGTGGTTAATTATTTGCAGTTTATTTCTAAAGGGGTATGTGACAGTTTTTTAACTATCACATCTGTTAGATAGGGTCGTGTCTGTTTGTCAAGGGTTGTGTCCCTTGATCATGTTTTATATTGGTCCTTTGTGTCTTGTTCAGGTTGATCGATTTTAAATGAAATAAACAATATAGTTGGTGTGTGATTTTGGTTCCAACAATGCTGATTGTTTTGGTTCCAACAGATATATGGAGTCTCCCACTAAAAACACCGGTGCAGCAAAGAGGATCATGAAGTACATTCAAGGTACTGTTGAGCTAAGGATACTCTACAAGAGGGAAGAAAACTTTGAGATAACGACTTTGCTGGAAACTTGCACGATCGAAAATACACTTTTGGCTCATTGTTTTTACTTGTCAGAGGTGCTGTATAATGATCATAAAAGAACAACCAGTGGTGATGTTGTCCAACGGAGACTGAATACATCACAAGGGCATCATGTGCCTTTCAATGTGTTTAGCTTAGAAGAATCCTGGTAGCACTTGGGCGCATACAAGGTAACATGAGTCAGTGTGACAATAGTTCAATGATTCAACTTTCAGAGCGTCATGTATTCCATGGTAATATCGATCATATTAAGGTTAAGTTTCATTTTTAAGGGACTCGGTGAGCAATGAAATGGTGCAGTTAAGCTACTGCAGTTCTCAAGATCAAGTTGCCGATGTTTATGACTAAACCCCTGAAGAAGGAACAATTTGTTAAGCTTCGAGAGTTATTAGGCTTTGAGATATAGGAGGTAAGATTTTTTATCTTAAAGGAGAGATTGTTGGACTCTGCAGCTCTAGTAGTTCAGTAAATTCAGGAAGAATAAGTCTTGATCAAATAATGACTGATTCTAGAGCATACCAGCTGGAAGAACACATCAAAAGTTTTGAATTTGTCTTTGTTTCTTTTTCTAAGGCTTTTTTTTTGTTAGTAGTGTGGGTATGTGAAGCTAGTAGTTGTCTTGTTTTGAATAAGAAACAATTCTGTTGTGTTGTCCGCTAGCTAGGGGTTTTAAAAAAACCCAGAAAACCAACAAACGGAGCCCAACCGTTTGATCTGAAACCGAGAAAAAAACAGAAAATCGTAGAAACCGGGTATTTATGAATCGATTTCGGTTTTGAATTTTAGGTACCCAGGTACTCGGATCGGAACGAATGGGATATAATGTATATATATATATATATATATATATATATTATAAAACACTTAATATATATTATTATTTAGTTATTTATTAATCCAATATTGAATAAGTAAAAGTCTTTTTTATATTTTGGAGTTAAACATTACGGTGGATGATTAAATTTGGTGGTATGAAGTTGTGAACAAATCAACGTTAACTGGAAAATGGATGTTTTTAAACAATCAAACTTATTTTAATTGGTAGCGCTTTGATTATTTTTATTCAGTTGTGTAGTTTTTTCAAATATTATTACTCAGTACCATTTTTATATTGTTAATGATATTCTTTTATAAATCTGGGTAACTCTGAACCACGGATAACCTCCTTATTTCGGTTTGCTTCAGTGTGGTTCGGTTTAACCTACAGTTCCGTTTTGGTTCGGGTACATGTGTCATGCGGTTCGGTTCATATATTTCCTACTAGTAAAACTGAACCGAACCGTAAACGCCCCTAAAATTAGCTTATTATTTAAGTGAATATGTTTTTAGAAAAATCCGGGCCGGTAATACACCCCACCCGCAAATGTCCTTGTATGTATATATATTAATTAAAATCATATATATATATAGACTTGGGATCATGTGAGACCAATGATTTTTCGTGAGACCCGTAAGACCAATTCTCAATCCTTGGATTAGATTTACAATCGTCAGATTAGAACATTCATAAACGCCACGAGACTTCTCAATAATTACAAAATTGACACCTTGAAACTTTAGACCATTAGATCATTAGCTTATAAAGTTGATCAATGAACATAAATTGGTCTTACGGGTCTCACGAAAAACTCTTGGTCTCACGTGAACTCAACCCTATATATATATATATAAGAAGGGTACTCGCGCAATGCAGCGATATATATCTCGATTTTAATGTTTCGTTTTATTCATTTTCTCTATCGATATAATATGATTTTACGTGGTTTCAGAAAACGATAATATTTTTATTTTGAACAAAATATAAATTTGAAAAAAAAATGTATCGATATTAGTATTAGATTAACTATTTAAAAGTTCTTACTTTCTGTGTAATTTTTTAATTCAATTTTCATTATAATTTAATTTAGATTTAATAATAAAGTAATTTATTTTTATTTAATAAT